>NW_026114334.1:236790-272291 GCF_018139145.2 Gymnogyps californianus | reverse complement strand
TGGTTGAACTGGGGCGCGTTGTCGTTCACGTCCAGCACCGAGATCACCAGCTCCATCGTGCCCGTCAGCGACGGCCGGCCCCCGTCACTCGCCGTAACACAACCGGTGCACAGGATCGTCTCGCGGTCCAGAGATTTCGCGAGCACCAGAAACAGGATTACTGCGCGAGTTACTGTTTTCTTCTCTACTCTGAAATGCTCGCTGGGGCTGAGTGTATAGGAGAGCTGCGCGTTGGCCCGATGTCTGCATCCGACGCGCCCTCCAGCGGGAACCGAGAGCCGGCAGCGTGGTGAATTCCGCATGCTGAGGTTTTTCCGGGCGGCGGGGAAGAGCGGGGCGTTGTCGTTGATGTCGGTGACCTCCAGCTCCACGTGGAAGACGCGCAGCGGCCGCTCCACCAGCACCTCCAGCCGCAGGGCGCACGGCGCGCTCTTCCCGCACAGCTCCTCCCGGTCCAGCCGCGAGCTCACCACCAGCGCCCCGCTCGCCCCGCTCACCTCCACGCTCGCCCGCCGGCCCTGCGCCACCAGCCGCAGCCGCCAAGCCTCCGCCTCGCCCGCCTCCAGGCCCAGGTCCTGCGCCAGCCGGCCCACCACCGTCCCGGCCTTCGCTTCCTCCGGCACCGAGTACCGCACCTGCCCGACGCCCAACGCCCACCCCGCCTGCAGCAACAGCACCCGCACCACCGCACCCAACACACGCCCATCGCTGCCGCCGCCGCCGCCGCACCCGCCCGGGCCCCGCACGGCTCCCCGCCGCCGCCCGGACGCACCGCCTCTCCTGCCCGCCCCGCGCCGCCCCCCGCGCTCACAGCCGGGCTCTCCGCCGCACCGGCGCGGAGCCGCCTCGCCGCTCCGCCGCCGTTTCTGAGCCTGCAGCGACACCCTGTGCTGCTCCGCCGCCTCACACGCTCCCCGCCAGCGCCCGCGCCGCCGGCCCCGCGCCGCTCATCTCCTCTCTCCTCTCTCCCTGCCCTTCGCCTCTTCCTTTCGCTTCTTTTTCTTGGTTTCTGTATTTCTTTTCCCTTGCTTGTTTGCTCTTTCCTTCTTCCTTTCTCTTTCTTCTTTGCTCCTTCTTCCTCTTTTCATTCCGTTCTCTCGTTCTTCCTTTCTTTCCTACTATTTTTCTTCTCTTTCTTCTCCCTTCTCTTCCCTGATTCTCTTTCCTCTGTCTTCTCTTTCCAAATTCTTTCTGCTTTCTTCTCTTTCCTCCTTCTCTTCCTTCTTGCCGTGCCCTATTCTTTCCTCCCCTTTCCCTTCCCTTTAATCCTTCTCGCTTCTTTACCCCTGCTCGCAGCTCGCCAGTCGCCTCCGGCGCCGCGGCGGACACCCTCAAAGACGGAGCCATCAGCGCTAATTGCGGGCCATCAGCGCCGGAGCGCGGTACTCTAACCAAGCCGAAGGCTCTTAGGGATCAGCTCCCTTCAGCGGCTACAGCTAAGCTCCGTGTGTTTTCGTAATCTCGTCTATCGTTCGTTCGTTCGTTCGTTCGTTCCTTCCTTCCTTCCTTCCTTCCCTCCTTTCTTCCTTCCTTTCTCTCCCTCACCACCTTTCTGTGAACAGTGATAGCGTCCGTGCATGCTAGTAAACTCATTTATCCTTTCTTCTTTTCTTGATCTTCTTTCTCTCTATTGCTCGCTTTCTTCTTGTTTGCTTTTCTTCTCTCTGTTGTTTCTTCCTTCCTTCTTTCCTTCTCTGCTTCTCCTCTTTCTCCTCCCCTCTCTTCCCTGTCCTGCTCTCCCCTTCTCTTCTTCTTCCCTCTTTGCCTCTTCCATGTCTCCTTTACCAACAGCTTCTCTATATGACTACGTCACCCTCGCCATGGAGCACGGACATGCCCTCTGCCAAGAGCTCTCATTCCTCTTCCTCAACACTTTTCATCAAGCCTTGCACAGTGTCTCTGAGTAGTGAGGATGCTGAAGTCCTCACCTCCATTCACCACGTAGAGATAACATCAGTGCATCCTGGTAATCTCCTCTGTCTGTCCGTCCGTCCATCCGTCCGTCCTTCCTTCCTCATCCTTCTGTCTTGCTTCCTTGCTTGCTTTTTCCTTGCATACAGTCCTCTTTTCCCATCTTCCTTGCTCTTTCTTTCCTTCTCCTTTTTCTTTCTCCTTCCTTTCTCGTTCCTTTTCTCCTCCTTTTTCTTTCATCTCTTCCTTTCTCTTCCTTTCACCTTTTTCCTCTTTCCTCCTTTCTTCGCTTCCTTTTTCTTTTTGCCCTCGCCCTACCCTATCCTTGACTCCCCTTCTCTTCTGATTCCAGCCTCCTCTCTTCTTTCCACCTTTAACAAAACATTTTCTACACCACGCTCCACATGAAGCATGGACATGCCCTTTGGCAAGAGCTCGCATTCCTCTTCCCTTCCACCTTCCATCCCTCCAGACAAGTTACAACTTTCCTCCTTTCCTCCAGTCTATGCAAGACACACAGACTGCCCCTCCACCTCCACCTCCCTCCCCTTCTCAAAGAACACCACACTCTTCAGCCTCCACTCCTCGCAAGGACCCAGCAAATAACACAGCAAGGCAATCATATGGCAAAGAACACCTCTGCTACATCACAACGGAATCCACCACCCTCTGTAACACAAACCAAGCCCCAGCTACTTCCACATCCCTGCAAGCAGGCTCCAAAACTCCAAACAACCCAGGGGAGTCTTTCTTTAGGGAAATCAAACCCATCACAGCCAAGCACGATGATCCTGCAAGAAGGCTGAAAAAGCATGGGGCAACACAGCTCCCGAGCACTCTTCATGTATCTCAATGAGGAGCTATTCCTCTGGCCTCCTTTTCCACCTGCACACTGAATGGCAAACTCGTGCTTTCCCTTTCAGGGAGGCATGCACTGCCAGAACAACACAGGCCATTAGTTCCCACGGAATACCTCCCATTAGCAACACAGGGCCATTAGTTCCCACGGAATACTTCCCACTCATTAGCATCATCCACCCTCACACACCCAAACAAAAGCCACAAGAGTAACACCACGGCATGTTCACTCAGAACATCCCCTTGGCTCCCAACACATCCACTCCATCAAATGGATTGCGGTCCCTCCTCCATCCGTGCTTGCTGCCGCCTGCTCACCCTGTGCCTGGGAGCAGCAGCAAACGAACGAGAGCAGGCAGTGGTGCTTTGCTGCTCCAAACCTACAGGCATTACAATCCAGGCAACATTTGCTCGATCCAACATGAAGATACCACAACTAAACAGGAACAAAAGTACACCCGTCTCTCAAAACATCTCGTCTTTATGTACAAGACACATGTGAAGAAAACATCCACTTCAGGTGGGAGTGACTTACCTGTAGCATCACTGGTTGCTGCTTCTGAAAAGAAACATTTTCAGGACAGGACATTTGGGTTTAAAGGATATTTTCCCTTAACATTATCAGAGATTTCTGAGGTTGTTGGACAGAAAAAGAAATGACTCATGTTCTGCCAAAATGTTGAAACCATTGTACAGTCTGCTCCTTGAGCTCTGACCGGCTTGGTGCCGTGGCCACTTCCCTGGGGAGCCTGTTCCAGTGACTGACCACCCTCTCAGTCAAGAACCTTTTCCTAATGTCCAACCTGAACTTCCCTGATGCAGCTTCCTACCTTTTCCTCATGGCCTATCGCTGGTGACCAGAGAGAGGAGATCAGCACCTCCCCCTCCCCTGCCCCCTCGAGGAAGTTGTAGACTGCGATGAGGTCACCCCTCAGCCTTCTCTTCTCCAAGCTGAACAAACCAAGTGACCTCAGCTGCTCCTCATAAGTCTTGCCCTCGACACCTTTCACCATCTTGGTCACCCTCCTTGGGACACACTCTGATAGTTTGATGTCCTTCTTCTAGGGAGGCGCCCAAAACCGCACACAGAACTCGAGATGGGGCGGCACCAGTGCAGTGTAGAGTGGGACAATCACCTCCCTCAACCGGCTAGCCATGCTGGGCTTCATGCACCCCAGCACACGGCTGGCCCTTTTGGCTGCCAGGGCACACTCTTGACTCCTATTCAACTTGCCATCCACCCAAACCCCCACGTCTCGTTCCGCAGGGCTGCTCGCCACCCTCTTGTCCCCAATTTGTACCTATAACCAGGATTACCCTGTCCCAGGGGCAGAACCCGGCACTTGCTCTTGTTACATTCCATACGGTTGGGGATTGCCCAGCTCTCCAGCCTATCCAGATCTCTCTCTAAGGCCTCCCTGACTGGCCGCCAGCCTGATGTAACCCCATTGACTCTGACTCTTTGACCCCAACCCATCAGCCAACTGCTCACCCAATGTATTAGGGACTTCTCTTATGACAAGCATTATGACAGCTGTATGAGGGACATTTTATCCAGAAGGATACTGTGAGAGACGGTTTCAAAAGCTTTGCTAAAATCCAAAAAACCCCACATCTACTGGCTTCCCTTGGGCAACTAGATGGGTGACCTTCTCATAAAAGGAAATTAACTTACTTAAACAGGACTTTCCCCTCGTGAACCCGTGCTGGCTACGACCAATGACTGCAGTCTCTCTCAAGTGTTTTTCAATAACTCCCAGAACAACCTTCTCCATAATTTTTCCAGGCACTGAAGGGAGGCTGACAGGCCTGTCATTACCAGGCTCTTCCTTCTTACCCTTCCTGAAAATTGGGACAACTTTTGCTGGCTTCCACACAACTGGGACCTCTCCAGACTTCCAAGACCGTTGAAAAATAATGGAAAGAAGTCCCGCCATAACATCGGCCAGCTCCTTCAGTACCCTGGATGAATCCCATTGGCCTCCATAGACTTATGTGCCTCCAGCTGGAGCAGCAAGTCTCAAACAAGTTCAGAGTTGGCTGGGAGCTTAGCATTCCCCCAGTCAAGGTCTTCCAACACAGGGCTCTGGGGGTCCCAGGGCCCATCATCGGTGTGAAAGACAGAGGCAAAGAAGGCATTAAACATCTCTGCTTTCTCTACACCCCTATTTGTGAGGTGGTCGACCTCATCAAGTAACGGACCGATTATCTCTGATCCTTCTTTGGTTGTTAACATATTTTACGAAGCCCTTTTTGTTGTCCTTCACACTGCTGGCCAGCTTGAACTCTAGTTGAGCTTGGCCACGTGAATTTTCTCCCTACAGTGGCAAAAGCAGCTCTGTAGTCCTTCCCTGTCACCCATCCTTCCTTTCAATGTCCGCACACTTTCCTCTTCTGCCTAAGTTCTAGAGGATCCTGCTCAGCCAAGCCAGCCTTCTGCCCCGCTTGCTTGACTCCGACGCTTTCGAATTGCCTGCTCCTGCGCTCTTAAGAGATGGCTCTTAAAAAGGGACCAGCATTCATGGACCCCACTACCTTCAAGAGCACATTCTCAGGGGACCTTACTAACTAGTTCCTTCAGCAGCCCCAGCTCTGCTCTCCCCATATCCAGCGTCAAAGTTTTGCTGGCAGTTTTTCTCCTACTGACAATGATTTGAAACTCAACTACTTCATGGTCCATGTGACCCACACAGCCACCAAGCACCTCTTCACCCAGGAGTCCCTCTCTCTTTACAAACAACACATCCAGGAGGGCACCTTTGCTTCTCGGCTCCCTTAGTACCTGCACCAAGAAGTTATCTTCAACATCCTGCAGGATTTTCCTGGACCTGTTTGGGTCTGCTGTATGATATTCCCAGTTGACGTCTGGGAAGTTAAAATTGCCCATAAGGACAAGGGCAGCTGATCGAGAGACATCCCTTCATTCCTTGTAGTTTAATTCATCAGTGTGGTCATCCTGGCTGGGTGGTCGATAGTAGACTCCCACAACAACAGCCGCTTTATTTGCTTTTCCCTTAATCCTTACCCAGAGGCTCTCGACCCTGTCGTCGCCAACTGAGCACCATACAATCCAACCCCTCCCTTATATACAGCACCACCCGCCCGCCTCACCTGCCCTGCCTAGCCCTCCACAAGAGCCTAGAACCGGCCATCACGCCACACCAGTCACAGGACTCTTCCCACCAGCTTTCGCTTAGGCCAATGACGTCGTAGCTCTGGGACTGGGCCAAAGCTTCTAGCTCCTCTCCTTTATTCCTCATGCTCCACGCATTAGCATAGAGACATTTCAAATGTGTTCCAGTCTACTCAGCACATCGTGGAGCATGCTGAAGGACCTTGCTAGCACACGTCCCTCACACGCTGGTGCCGCCCCAGGGCTTATCACTAGCGAGCCTGTTTTATCCCCTTCCCCTTCAAATCTACTTTAAAGCTCTTTCAATAAGCCCTGCTAACTGGGTTTTTTAACAACATCAATCTGGAAGCTGCTACAGATGCCCACCACTACACAAGGACAGCACATTCAAGTGCTACCCTCCCACAACACCTTTCCCAAAACAACAGGGAAAAGGTTCATCAGACAATATTCAGCACTCTGCATCTCACCAGCTCTTACCAACACATTTCCTACGTCACTCAGGCAGCAGCACAAGGGTCTCTCCCTGCTGAGATACATTCACAACCTCAAAAGAATCCCATTCCACTGCACTGAAAGGCAAGAAGGGAATGACTGGGCACAAGGCTATGCAGAACTTCTGGAGCTCCTGACAGGATTCCGCCAAGTAGCACTCTCTGCCACAGCTCTTCTTGAGGTTTTTCAACTGGCATCCTCTTTCCCGTGCCCTGGGAAGCAGGATCTCCAGTTAAGCGGACATGCTCCACCTCTTCCCCAATGACACAGTCTGTGTTCTGACCCACATCTCCATTTCCTCAGGCAAGACTCTTCCCCGCTCAAGGTCACCCTCCCCATGATGGACCCTCCAATGGAAGTCATGCCCTTCTGTGACAGAAGGCCTCCAACTCCAGACCCTTGGGAGCCTGCAAAAGGATCCTGGGAGAACACTTCATGCCCATCCTGCCTCAGGCTTTCCTCTAGGCATCCTCCATTCCCCACTCCGACACATGCGTTCTCAAGACAAGCACATCATCTCCCATTGCTGTCTTCTCATGACATGGCCCATGGTCTTCCCTAGGATTTCCAGTTCCCGCAGACAAGTCCTCCCACTGCTCACAATCACTCGTCACAGCAAGAAACAGCCAGGCCCTACTCATGCCACGTCCAACATTCACCTCTGCAACATGCCACAGTTTCCTTTCCACCTCAAGCTTGCAGACCCTTCCATCAATGACACCACCATAAAATCACACAGATGGTATCATATACACGGTGTCCCACACGCTCTCTGCTGCTGACCTGTCATGTTTGGCAAGGCTTCAGCTATCTCAGATGGAAATGTGGCAGAGCTGGGAGCAATACTCACACAAAGAAAACACCATGACTCTTTCACTTAGAACATCTCCTTGATGCCCAACACATCCATTCCATCAAATGGATTGGGGTCCCTCCCCCATATCTCCTTGCTGCTGCCTGCTCACACTCTGCCTGGAAGCAGCAGGAAAGGAACGAGAGCAGGCAGCGGTGCTTTGCTGCTCCAAACCTAAAGGCATTACAATCCAGGCAACATCCATCAATCCAACATAAAGATACCACGACCGAACAGGAACAAAAGTACAGCTGTCTCTCAAACACATCCACTTAGGTGGCAGCGACTTCCCTCTAGCATCGCTGCTTGCTTCTTCAGAAAAGACACATTTTCAGGGGAGGGGAATTGGTGAAAAAGAACATAGGAAATGAAAAAGAACATATGGAGGGCTGCAAAGCCACTCACTGTCGCAGAATCTTCCCAGATGCGTCAACTTCACCCTGAATGCTTTTGCCTTTTCACAAATCTCAGATGGAAACACCACAGAGCTGCACATAAGAACGGAGTTCTTCAGGATTCTGTGATTAGAGCTGTGACAGCTCTGATCCCAGTCCACAGGGGTTTTTTCTTTCAGAAAAACACACCAAATGCTGAAGCAACAAGTCTCACGATGTCAACTGGGTGAGAGAATTGCTACGATGGAAAAACAGAGCTGTGTTCCTGTGCAGGGTTTGGTGTGTACATGCACATATCTGAAGGAGTTAATAATGACAAGACGACACACCATCTCCTCCATGGCCACCTCTGCAAGTGCACAAGTAGGGGAAGCTGAGCGCACAAAGATTAAACCCACCTCCTCATGTGCCCTTACAAATCCTGCCTGAGGAGGTTGCCGTGATGGCAACACCAACAGCTGTGCAAGCTCCTGTAGATGCCCACCACTCCACAAGGACAGCACACTGAAGCACTATTCCCACAACATCTTTCCCAAAACACCAGGGAAAGTATTCATCACTCTGCATGTCACCCCCTCTTACCAGCACATTGCCTTCGGCAGGCAGGCAGCAGCACAAGGGTCGGCCTCTGGTGCAAGGTACTCATAACCTCAACAGACATCGTGGGCATTTCAGTACCACACACTGTCTCAAGATCCAGAAGCCCTCCAACTCCAGACCCTCGCAGCATGGGAAAGGATCCTGGGCAAGAACACTTCGTGTCCATCCTGCCTCAGGCTTTCCTCTAGGCATCCTCCATTCCCCACTCTGGGACATGCATTCTCAAGACAAGCACATCATCTCCCATTGCTGTCTTCTCATGACATGGCCCATGGTCTTCCCAACGATTTCAATTCAGACAAGTCTTTCCACTGCTCAAGGTCACCCTTCACATGAGCAGATGCCCAGCCCTACTCGGTGCCACTGCCACATTCACCCTGCGACATGCCACTATTTCCTTTCCCACCTCAGGGCTCACTCCAGCATTTCCAGACCCTTCCCCTGCTTGTAGCGATGGTGTCAGGGTAGCTCTAATGGCAGTGGGCATTGATTTCCTTCTGTGAGAGAACAACCGAATGCCGACGAGCACAGCACTGTAATGGATGATACCTAATGCATAGGACAATGTGGGTTTTTTTAAGAGAAGGTTTCCAAGTCTTCTATAAGGCTCTCAATGCTGATCCAAATATTGAAAGACTAGCAAAACAGGCCAGCCTACATCACACCACGTCACTTCTCCAGACAGGAACGGAAGTCGATAGCACGATTTGGCGGCGTGGGAAAAGAAAAAGAAAATTCCCGTTTCTCACACCTACCTTGCGTCACACTCCTCTCCCTGAACACTTTAGACTACCTAAGTAGAGTGATAGCATACTTGGAAAAACAACAGAGGAAAAGTCCGCAAAGCCTTCCCCACTTTCTTAATGATTCTGGTGGGAGAATGAAAAGGGAGAATTACTCCACGGGGAGAGAAAACCCTGAAGCCTCAATTGTCACCTCGCATCACGGCTCTTGCAGGGGACAATCACACAGGAGGAGGACAGACTTTTCCACAAGAAAACTTTCCACATCTCATACCAGCACAATCAGCACTCTGCAACGCGAATAAGGCACCAAATAGCGCCTGGGGCACTGTCACCATCACAGCCTGCCTGTCTTGCACTCCTTCAGCAAGCTCGCGTGCAAACGCTACACACCCCCAAGCAAGAGCGTCTCGAAAGCTGATGTCGTGGCACCTCTCATCGCAGTCGGCAGCGATTTTACTCTACGGGAGAACAGCTCACACCCACAGCAGCAAACCTCAGCTGCCGACGGTAACCGCCGCGGGCTGCGGCAGTACCGCTAGTTTCCCCCCACAGCGAGAGCCGAGGGGCTCCGGCAAGGACGCGGAGGCAGATGCAAAGGTGCCGTGAACACCCTTGAGCACCCGCCAAGCACCCACCGCCCGCAGGCCCCGCGGGCTGAGCCCGCCTCCCACCAGCGCCTGCCCAGGCGGCGGGCCAGAACGAAGACCGCGAAGAAGGGCGGAGGGAGACCGAGAAGAAGGGCGAAGGGGCGAGAGGCCAGAAAGGGAGGGCCACTGACCGTGTCCAGGAGAGCGGGCGGCTCCGGCTGCGTCTCCTTCGCCGCGGGGCCGGGCGGCGGCGGGAAGTTGGGGCTGAAAACCATCAGGTCGCTCTTGCCCGCGCCGTCCGCCACGCACAGGCTCCGGCTCTGGCGCTGCGAGTACGACCAGCTCCCCACTTCGCTGGCGCACACCAGCGTCGCCGGCCCGGGCCCCGACACCACGGCCGCCCGCGGCGACCACCGCGACGCCCCGTACAGCACCACCGCCAGCACGAACACGCTCGACACCGCGCAGATGGCCACCACCAGCCACACGTTCGTCGCCGACGCCGACGCCGCAGCCGCCGCCGCGCCGCCCTCCGCGCCCGCCGCCGGCCGCAGCCCCGCTCCCGACGACGACGACGACGACGACGACGACGAGCCCGCGGCCGCCAGCGCCGCCTCGGCGCCCTCCACCAGCGACACGCTCAGCGTGGCCGTGGCCGAGCGCGCCGGCTCCCCGTGGTCCCGCACCACGATCACCAGCCTCTGCCGCGGGCCGTCCGCCTCCTCCAGCGCCCGCGCCGTGCTCACCTCGCCGCTGTACAGCCCCACGCGGAACGGGCCCTTCCCCCGCGGCTCCCACAGCTCGTAGCGCAGCCACGCGTTGTAGCCCGAGTCCGCGTCCACCGCCCGGATCTTCGCCACCACCTGCCCCGCCGGCGCCCCCCACGCCGCCCACGCCCACAGCGCCCCCGAGACCGGACCCGACGACGACCAGCCCGACGCCCCGGGCCCCGGCCCGACGCCCGGCGCCGGCAGCAGCGCCGGCGCGTTGTCGTTCTCGTCCACCACGAAGAGCTGCACCGTGGCGTTGCCGCACAGCGGCGGCTCCCCCGCGTCCACCGCCCGCACCTCGAACTCCAGCACCTGCACCTCCTCGTAGTCCAACGGACGCAGCGCCCACACGCGCCCGCTCTCCGCGTCCACCGACACGTAGCTCGACGCCGCCCGCCACCCCCCGCCCGCCCCCGCGCCCCCGCCCACGCCCTCCGCCACCGAGTACCTCACGCGCCCGTTCCCCGCCTCGTCCGCGTCCCGCGCCCACAGCCGCGCCAGCTCCGCGCCCGCCGCGTTGTTCTCCCGCGCCAGCACCGTGTACACGGCCTGCGCGAACGCCGGCGCGTTGTCGTTCACGTCCGACACCGGCACCCGCACCCCGCGGCTGCCGCGCAGCGGCGGCGCCCCGCCGTCCTCCGCCCGCACCTCCACCTCGTACTCCGACACCCGCTCCCGGTCCAGCGCCTCCCGCAGCACCAGCGAGTACGAGCCCGCGAACCTCGCCACCAGCCCGAACGGCGCCGGCGGCCACACCGCGCACCGCACCCGCCCGTTCGCCCCCGAGTCCCGGTCCGACACGCTCAGCAGCGCCACCACCGTCCCCACCGACGCGTCCTCCGGCACCGGCACCGACAGCGACGTCACCCACACCTCCGGCGCGTTGTCGTTCACGTCCACCACCTCCACCACCACCTTGCAGTGACCCGACAGCGGTGGGTTGCCCTGATCCGCTGCATCCACTTGCAGGCGATAGAGACCAACAACCTCAAAGTCTAAGTCACCCCTAAGACGGATCTCTCCGCTGTTTCTGTCGAGCTCGAAAACGTCTCCTCCATCCTGCGGGAACACCTTCTGGAGAGAATACGAGATATTCCTGTTCGTCCCCTCATCCAGATCCGTGGCGTTTAGTCTGATCACTAAAGTGCCGCGTTCCGTATTTTCCGGCAGCTGCACTTTATACACCGACTGGTTGAACTGGGGCGCGTTGTCGTTGGCATCCAGCACCGAGATCACCAGCTCCATCGTGCCCGTCAGCGACGGCCGGCCCCCGTCACTCGCCGTCAACACCAACCGGTGCACAGGCATCGTCTCGCGGTCCAGAGATTTCGCGAGCACCAGGAATAAGGACTCATCGTCTTCCTCGGTTTTCCGCAGATCCAGAGAGAAGTGGTCGCTGGGGCTGAGTGTATAGGAGAGCTGCGCGTTGGCTCCGATGTCTGCATCCGACGCGCCCTCCAGCGGGAACCGAGAGCCGGGAGGGGAGTTCTCCGTAAACTGAGGTTTTTCCGGGCGGCGGGGAAGAGCGGGGCGTTGTCGTTGATGTCGGTGACCTCCAGCTCCACGTGGAAGACGCGCAGCGGCCGCTCCACCAGCACCTCCAGCCGCAGGGCGCACGGCGCGCTCTTCCCGCACAGCTCCTCCCGGTCCAGCCGCGAGCTCACCACCAGCGCCCCGCTCGCCCCGCTCACCTCCACGCTCGCCCGCCGGCCCTGCGCCACCAGCCGCAGCCGCCAAGCCTCCGCCTCGCCCGCCTCCAGGCCCAGGTCCTGCGCCAGCCGGCCCACCACCGTCCCGGCCTTCGCTTCCTCCGGCACCGAGTACCGCACCTGCCCGACGCCCAACGCCCACCCCGCCTGCAGCAACAGCACCCGCACCACCGCACCCCAACACACGCCCATCGCTGCCGCCGCCGCCGCCGCCGCCGCCGGCACCCGCCCCCGCACGGCTCCCCGCCGCCGCCCGGACGCACCGCCTCTCCTGCCCGCCCCGCGCCGCCCCCCGCGCTCACAGCCGGGCTCTCCGCCGCACCGGCGCGGAGCCGCCTCGCCGCTCCGCCGCCGTTTCTGAGCCTGCAGCGACACCCTGTGCTGCTCCGCCGCCTCACACGCTCCCCACCAGCGCCCGCGCCGCTCATCTCCTCTCTCCTCTCTCCCTGCCCTTCGCCTCTTCCTTTTCTTTCTCTCTCTCTGTTTCGTTTTCCTTCCTCGCTTGCTCGTCTTTGCTTGCACAGATTCCTTTCCTTCCTTCTTCTCTTCTCTGCCTTTCTCTTTCTTCTTTTTCTTTCTTCCTTCCTTCAGTGCTCTCTTTTGTCGTTTCTTTCTTCCGTTCTCTTTCCTACTTTCTTTTCTTTCTTTTCTTTTCTTTTCTTTTCTTTTCTTTCTTTTCTTTTCTTCTTTTCTTTTCTTTTCTTTCTTTTCTTTTTCTTTCTTTTCTCTATCTTCTCTTTCCTCCGTCTTCTTCGTCTTTCTTTTGTTCTGTCTCCGTTTTCTCTTCCTTCTTCTTTGCGATCTTGCCCTGCTGTACCTTGTTCTTGCCTCCTGCGCCGCGGCGGCGACGACGACCGTCAAAGACGGAGCCATCAGCGCTAATTACGGGCCATCAGCGCCGGAGCGCGGTACTCTAACCAAGCGGAGGCTCTTAGGGATCAGCTCCCTTCAGCGTCTACAGAGAACGTCAGTGCACCCTGGTAACCTCCTCTATCGTCTCTTGCTTTCTCTTTTTTGTCAGCTTCCTTCCTTAATTGCTTGCTTCTTCCTTTCTTCCTTTCTTCCCTTCTTCCTTCCTTCTTTTCTTCCTTTCGTCTCTCCCCCCCCCCACCTTTCTATGAACAGAGATAACGTCGGTGCATGCTAGTAAACCGTTTAATGGTTCATCTCGTTATCTTCTTTCTCTCCAGTGTTCTTTCCTTCCCTCTCTGCTTTCTCTTCTTTCCCCTTTTTATCCTTCTTCTCTTCTTTTCCCTGTTCTTCCCTCACCATCTCATCTTCTTCCTTCTTTGCCTCTTCTCTCCCTCGTTTAACACGTCTTCTCTAGGACTACATCACTCTCGCAATGGAGCATGGACACGCCCCTTTGTAAAAACTCTCATTCCTCTTCCTCACCACTTCTCATCAAGCCTTGCACAGGGTCCCCGAGTACCGAGGATACTGTGGTCCTCAACTCCAAGCAGCGTGTAGAGATAACGTCGGTGCATGCTGGTAATCTCCTCTATCATCTCGTCCTTCCTTTCTCTTCTTGCTCTCTCTCCTTCTTCCGTGCTGGCTTTTTACTTGCATACATTCCTTCCTTCTTCCTCCTTTCTCTTCCGTTCTCTCCTCCTTTCTCTTCCTTTCACCTTTCTTCTCTTTCCTCTTTCTTTGCCTTCTCTTCCTTCACTTCCTTTTTCTTTCCTGCCTCGCACTACCCTCCCTTGCCTCCCCTTCTCTTCTGCTTCCGTATTTCTGCTTTTCTTTTCCCCTTTACGAAAATGTTTTCTAAATGTCTACATCCTTCTTGCCGCGTAGCACCGAAATGCCCTTGGACAAGAGCTCTCATGGTGGCCTGACACCCCTCCGGACAGGAACAACATTCCTGCTTTCCTCCGGTCGATGCAAGACAGACCAGAGGATCAGAACAGAATCCACCACCCTCTGAAACACAAGACCAAGCCCCAGCTACTTCCACATCCCTGCAAACAGCTCCAATGAGTCCAAACAACCCAGGCGAGTCTTTCCTTCAGGGACTCAAACCCATCACAGCCCAGCATGACAACCCTCCAGGAAGGATGAAAAAGCACGGGGCAACCACAGCTCCGAGCACTCTTCATATACCTCAGTGAAGAGCTATTCTTCTGGCCTCCTTTTCCACCTGCATGACAAATGGCAAGCTCTTGCTTCTCCTTTCAGGCAGGCATGCACTGCCAGAACACCACACCAGGAACCTCTGTACCCAGGGACTTCAAGGTCCCATGGAATACCTCTCACTCATTAGCATCATCCACCGTCAAAAGCCATGAAGGAAACACCACGGCACTTTCACTGAGAACATCCCCTCGACTCCCAACACATCCACACCGAGAATGCAGTAGGGTCCCTCTCCATCCATGCTTGCTGTCACTGCCTCACACTGTGCCTGGAAGCAGCAAGAAAGGAATGAGAGCAGGCAGTGGTGCTTTGCTGCTCTCATAGAATCACAGAATATGCAATATTGCAAGTTGGAAGGGACCCGTAAGGATCACCGAGTTCAACTCCCAGTCCAGGCAACATTCCACCTTTCCAACATGAAGATACCACAACTAAGCAGGAAGAAAAGTACAGCTGTCTCTCAAACTATCTTCTTTAGGTATGAGCGACTTCCCTCTAGCATCACTGCTTGCTTCTTCAGAAAAGCAACATTTTCAGGGGTGGGGAATTGGTTCTAAGGGACATTTTCCCTTAACGTTATCAGAGATTTCTGGGAAGAGGGACAGAAAAAAATGACCCACGTTTGGCAAAAGCCTTGAAATCCCTGGACAGTGCGCAGTGCTCCCTTATGCGCTTCTATCACGGGGGAAGCAGGAGCAACGCCTGAAAGCTAAGGACATTCTCTCAACATCAGCCTCAGCTCAGGAGACTGGAAAAGCCATCCCCCACGCTCATGGCCAACTGCCTGAAACTCTGCCACCCGACAGCAGCTGCCAAATTCAGCAGTCTGCATCTCATCCACTGTTACCGACACACTGCCAATGTGAGAGAAGGGGAAAAAAACAAAAAAAGATGGAAGTTTCTGGTAAGAGGAGAGAAGAAAACCAAAGGATCCCATTCCCCTGTATTGAAACGCAAGGCTTGCCAACTTCTTGAATAGGGAGAGCACTTCTTCCATTCCCTAGCAAGACTAAGAGCAGAGACATAACCAAGGAGAGGTTCAGAGAAGGCTGGCCAATTTTGATTGACATTTGGAAAAGCTTCTGTTGGACCAACACCATTCCCCGTCAAAAACAAGTGATCAAAGGTGTCTATGGCAGATGTCTTCACATCTGGCAGGAAGAGCACAGAGAACACTGAGGCGCAAGGATATGCAGTACTTCAGGAGGTCCTGAGACAATCCCAGGCGAGCAACCCTGTGCACCGGGCGTCTTCCTGACGTTTTCTACTGGAATCCTCTATCCCAAGCCCTGGGAAATGAGATCTCCAGCTAAGCAGACATTCTCCAGTTCTTCACCAATGACACAGTCCATGACGCATAGCATCTCCATTTCGTCAGGGAAGACTCTTCCCCACTCAAACTCACCCTCCCCGTGATGGATGCCCCGCCCTACTCCGTGCCACTCGGAGGATCGCTCCAATAGAGTTCCAAAAGATTCTGTGATTAGAGCTGTGACAGCTCTGATCCCAGTCCACACGGATTTTATTCTTTGAGAGAACCACACCAAATGCCGAAGCGCAAGAACACTCACCATATCAACTGGTGGGAGAATTGGTACCACAGAAAACCAGAGCTGGGCTGCTGTGCAGGGTTGGCCTGTACTTGCACGTGTCTCAGTTGAGCATGACAAGGGACACACCACCTCTACCGAGGCCATCTGTGCAAGTGCACAAGTACAGGCATCAAGCACACAAAGATTACGCCCACCCCCTCATCACATCCGCTTACAAATCCCGCCTGACGAGGAGCAAGGAACCATCATGGCAACATCAACGGATGGGGAAGCTACTATGGATGCCCACCACTACACAAGGACAGCACGTTGAAGCGCTACCCTCCCACAACACCTTTCTCAAACAAGCAGGAAATGGTTCATCAGACAACGTTCACCAGTCTGCCTCTCATCTCCGCTTACCAACACATTGCCTACGGCAATCGGGCAGCAGCACAAACGACTCTCTCTGGTGGGAGATCTTCATAACCTCAAAGGACACTGTGGGCATTTCAATACCATGTGACTATCTCAAGATCCAGAAGGCCTCCAACTCCAGACCCTTGCAGCATGGCAAAGGATCCTGCGAAAGAACACTCTGTGCCCATCTTGCCTCAGGCTTTCCTCTAGGCATCCGCCATTCCCCAGTCTGCAACATGCGTTCTCAAGACAAGCACATCATCTCCATTCTTGTCTGAAGACATGGCCCATGGTCTTCTCAAGCATTTCCACTTCCCTCAGACAAGCTCAAGGTCACCCTGCACATCAGCAGATGCCCAGGCCCTACTCAGTGCCACTGCTACATTCACCTCCATGAACATGCCACACTTTCCTTTCAGTCTGGCTTTTGTGGACCCTTCCATCAATGAGAGCACCACAGAAAAACATGCAGATGGTATCGCATACACGGTGTCCAGCACACTCTCCGCAGCTTACCTTTCATATCTTGTACTGCTTCAGCATCTCGGGTGGACATCTTACACACCTGGGACCAATACTATTTCCAAAGAGCATCATAGAATCATTTATGTTGGAAAAGACCCTTGAGACCGTCGAGTCCAACCATTAACCCAACACTACCAAGTCCACGACTAAACCATGTCCTGAAGCACTATGTCTTTTAAATACCTCCAGGGATGGTGACTCAACCACTTCCCTCGGCAGCCTGGTCCAATGCCTGACAACCCTTTCGGTGAAGAAATTTTACCTCATATCTACTCTAAACTTCCCCTGGCGCAACTTGAGGCCATTTCCTCTCGTCCTGTCACTTGCAACAACCTATCACAAACAACCCCCGTTCCCTCAGCTGCTCCTCATAAGTCTTGTTCTCTAGACCCTCCACCAGCTTCGTTGCTCTTCTTTCAACACCCTCCAGCACCTCCATGTCTTTCTTGTAGTGAGGGGCCCAAAACTGAACACAGTATTCGAGGTGCGGCCTCACCAGTGCCGAGTACAAAGGCATGATCACTTCCCTAGTCCTGCTGGCCACACTATTTCTCATACAAGCCAGGATGCTGTTGGCCCTTGGCCACCTGGGCACACTGCCGGCCCATATTCAGCCGGCTGGCAACCAACACCCCCAGGTCCTTTTCCTCCGGGCAGCTTTCCAGCCACTCTTCCCCAAGCCTATAGTGTTGCCTGGGGTTCTTGTGACCCAAGTGCAGGACCTGACACTTAGCCTTGTTGAATCTCACACAATTGGCCTCGGCACATCGATCCAGCCTGTCCACACCCCTCTGCAGAGCCTTCCTACCCTCAAGCAGATCAACACTCCTGCCCAACTTGGTGTCGTCTGCAAACCTACTGAGCATGCACCGATCCCCTCATCCACATCACTGATAAAGATATTAAACAGAACTGGCCCCAATACTGAGCCCTGGGGAACACCACTGGTGACCGGCCACCAACTGCATTTAACTCCGTTCACCACAACTCTTTGGGCCCGGCCAGACAGCCAGGTTTTTACCCGGCGAACAGTACACCCGTCCAAGCCATCAGCAGCCACTTTCTCCAGGAGAATGCTGTGGGAACGGTGGGTGTCAAAGGTTTTACTAAAGCCCAGGTAAACAACATCCACAGCCTTTCCCTCATCCACTAAGCCAGTCATCTTGTCAGAGAAGGAGATCAGGTTAGTCAAGCAGGACCTGCCTTCCATAAATCCATGATGTCGGGACAGCTCTAATGCAACATGGCTTCACTAAGGGCAAATCGTGCCTGATAAATTTGGTGGCCGCCTACGACGGGGTTACAGCATTGGTGGATAAGGGAAGATGCCTGACATCATCTACCTGGACTTGTGCAAAGCATTTGATACTGTCCCGCACAACATCCTTGTCTCTACAAGGGAGAGACATGGATTTGACAGGTGGACCATTTGGTGGATAAGGAATTGGCTGGATAGTCACACTCAAAGAGTTGTGGTCAACGGCTCGATGTCCGGGCAAAGACCAGTGACGAGTGGTATCCCTCAGGGGTCCGTATCGGGACCAGTATTATTTAACAACTTTGTGGGGACATGGGGGATTGAGTGCACCCTCAGCAAGTTTGTGGATGCACCAAGCTGAGTGGTGTGGTTGACCCTCTAGCAGGAAGGGATGCCATCCAGAGGGACCTTGACAGGCTAGAGAGGTGGGCCCATGCAAACCTCATGAAGTTCAACAAGGCCAAGTGCAGGGTGCTGCACCTGGGTTGGGGCAATCCCAAACATGGATACCAGCTGGGCGATGAGTGGATTGAGAGCAGCCCTGCCACGAAGGACTTGGGGCTATTGGTGAACGAAAAACTGAATACGAGCCGGCAATGTGTGCTCAAAGCCCAGAAAGCCAATCGTGTCCTGGGCTGCATCAAAAGAAGTGTGGCTAGCAGGTCAAAGGAGGTGATTCTCCCCCTCTACTCCACTCTTGTGACACCCCACATGCAGTACTGTGTTCAGCGCTGGGGCCCCCACCATAAGAAAGACATGGACCTGCTCAAGCGGGTCCAGAGGAGGGCCACAAAGATCATCAGAGGGCTGGAGCACCTCCCCGATGAGGACAGGCTGAGACACTTGGGGTTCTTTAGCCTAGAGAAGAGAAGGCTCCAGGCAGACCTTACAGCGGCCTTCCACTACTTAAAGGGGGCCTACAGGAAAGATGGGGAGGGACTCTTTATCAGGGAGTGTAGCGATAGGACAAGGGGAAACGGTTTTAAACTGAAAGAGGGTGGATTCAGATGAGATATTAGGAAGAAATTCTCTACTGTGAGGGTGGTGAGACACTGGAATAGGTTGCCCAGAGAAGTTGTGGATGTCCCATCACTGGAAGTGTTCAAGGAAAGCTTGGACAGGGCTTTGAGCAACCTGATCTAGTGGAAGATGTGCCTGCTCACTGCAGGGGGGTTGGAACTAGATGATCTTTAAGGTCCCCTCCAACCCAAACCATTCTACGATTCTATGATCATGGCAGCATCAACAGCTGTGGAAGCTGCTATGGATGACCACTACACAAGGACAGCACGTTGAAGCGCTATCTTCCCACAACATCTTTCCCAAAGCAGGAGTGAAAAGGTTCATCAGACAGTCTTCAGCTGTCTGCATCTCGTCTCCTCTTACCAACACATTGCCTACGGCAATCAGGCAGCAGCACAACGCACTGTCTCTGGTGGGAGGTATTCATAACCTCAAAAGACATTGTGGGCATTTCAGTACCACACACTGTCTCAAGATCCAGAAGGCCTCCAACTCCAGACCCTTGGGAGCCGCGAAAGATCCTGGGCAAGAACACTCCATCCCCATCCTGCTTCATACTTTCCCCTAGGCATCCTCCATTCCACAGTCTGCGACATGCATTCTCAAGACAAGCACATCATCTCCCATTACTGCCCTCTTATGACATGGCCCATGGTCTTCCCAAGGATTTCCACTTCCCTCAGTTCACATCAGCAGATGCCCAGGCCCTGCTCAGTGCCACTGCCACATTCTCCTCCGCAACATGCCACTGGTTCCTTTCCCACCTCAAGGCTCACTCCAGCTTTTGCAGGCCCTTCCGTCAATGACAGCACCATGAAAAACATATGGATGACATCACGTACATGGTGTCCAGTGCACTCTCCACTCTTTCTATAGGTGACGTTAGCATAGCTCTAAATGGCAATGGCATTGATTTCATGCTGTGGGAGAACAATCCAAATGCTGACGAGCACACCTCTGTAACAGATTATATCGACTGTGTAGGAGAATTCGGGTTTGGGGTTTTGTTTTTGGAGGGGTGTCTTTGTCTGGTTTTGATTCTTTGTATATTATCACGAAAAGAAGATTTCTAGGTCTTTTGTAACTGTGTGGCTGCTGATGCAAATATTGAAAGAACATCAAAACAGGCCAGCATACGTCACGCCACTTCTCTGGCCAGACTGCTACTCCGCAACCTGGGCGAGGGGAGAAGCAGAAAAGAAAAAAAATTCCCGTTTCTCACACCTACCTTGCGTCACACTCCTCTCCCTGAACACTTTCTACTAAGTAGAGTGAACATACTTGGAAAAACAACAGAGGAAAAGTCCCAAAGCCTTCCCTACTTTCTTAATGATTCTGGTGGGAGAATCAAAAGGGAGAAATTACTCCACGGGGAGAGAAACCCTGAAGCCTCAACTGTCACCTCGCATCACGGCTCTTGCAGGGGACAATCACACAGGAGGAGGACAGACTTTTCCACAAGAAAACTTTCCACATCTCATACCAGCACAATCAGCACTCTGCAACGCGAATAAGGCACCAAATAGCGCCTGGGGCACTGTCACCATCACAGCCTGCCTGTCTTGCACTCCTTCAGCAAGCTCGCGTGCAAACGCTACACCCCCAAGCAAGAGCGTCTCGAAAGCTGATGTCGTGGCACCTCTCATCGCAGCCGGCAGCGATTTTACTCTACGGGAGAACAGCTCACACCCACAGCAGCAAACCTCAGCTGCCGACGGTAACCGCCGCGGGCTGCGGCAGTACCGCTAGTTTCCCCCCACAGCGAGAGCCGAGGGGCTCCGGCAAGGACGCGGAGGCAGATGCAAAGGTGCCGTGAACACCCTTGAGCACCCGCCAAGCACCCACCGCCCGCAGGCCCCGCGGGCTGAGCCCGCCTCCCACCAGCGCCTGCCCAGGCGGCGGGCCAGAACGAAGACCGCGAAGAAGGGCGGAGGGAGACCGAGAAGAAGGGCGAAGGGGCGAGAGGCCAGAAAGGGAGGGCCACTGACCGTGTCCAGGAGAGCGGGCGGCTCCGGCTGCGTCTCCTTCGCCGCGGGGCCGGGCGGCGGCGGGAAGTTGGGGCTGAAAACCATCAGGTCGCTCTTGCCCGCGCCGTCCGCCACGCACAGGCTCCGGCTCTGGCGCTGCGAGTACGACCAGCTCCCCACTTCGCTGGCGCACACCAGCGTCGCCGGCCCGGGCCCCGACACCACGGCCGCCCGCGGCGACCACCGCGACGCCCCGTACAGCACCACCGCCAGCACGAACACGCTCGACACCGCGCAGATGGCCACCACCAGCCACACTTCGTCGCCGACGCCGACGCGACGCCGCCGCCGGCCGCCCTCCGCGCCCGCCGCCGGCCGCAGCCCCGCTCCGACGACGGACGACGCGACGACGACGACGACAGCCCGCGGCCGCCAGCGCCGCCTCGCGCCCTCCACCAGCCGACACGCTCAGCGTGGCCGTGGCGAGCGCGCCGGCTCCCCGTGCCCGCACACACGATCACCAGCCTCGCCGCGGGCCGTCCGCCTCCTCCAGCGCCCCGCCGTGCTCACCTCGCCGCTGTACAGCCCCACGCGGAACGGGCCTTCCCCCGCGGCTCCCAGCTCGTAGCGCAGCCACGCGTTGTAGCCCGAGTCCGCGTCACCGCCCGGATCTTCGCCACCACCTGCCCCGCCGCGCCCCCACGCCGCCCACGCCCACAGCGCCCCAGACCGGACCGACGACACCAGCCGACGCCCCGCCCCGGCCCGACGCCCGGCGCCGGCAGCAGCGCCGCGCGTTGTCGTTCTCGTCCACCACGAAGAGCTGCACCGTGGCGTGCCGCACAGCGGGGCTCCCCCGCGTCCACCGCCCGCACCTCGAACTCCAGACCTGCACCTCTCGTAGTCAACGGACGCAGCGCCCACACGCGCCCGCTCTCCGCGTCCACCGACACGTAGCTCGACGCGCCGCCACCCCCCGCCGCCCGCCCCCGCGCCCGCCCACGCCTCCGCCACCGAGTACCTCACGCGCCCGTTCCCCGCCTCGTCCGCGTCCCGCCCACAGCCGCGCCAGCTCCGCGCCCGCCGCGTTGTTCTCCGCCCAGCACCGTGTACACGGCCTGCGCGAACGCCGGCGCGTTGTCGTTCACGTCCGACACCGGCACCCGCACCCCGCGGCTGCCGCGCAGCGGCGGCGCCCCGCCGTCCTCCGCCGCACCTCCACCTCGTACTCCGACACCCGCTCCCGGTCCAGCGCCTCCCGCAGCACCAGCGAGTACGACCGCGAACCTCGCCACCAGCCCGAACGGCGCCGGCGGCCACAACGCGCACCGCACCCGCCCGTTCGCCCCCGAGTCCCGGTCCGACACGCTCAGCAGCGCCACCACGTCCACCACGCGTCCTCCACCGGCACCGACAGCGACGTCACCACCACCTCCGGCGCGTTGTCGTTCAGTCCACCACCTCCAGCCACGCTGCAGTGACCCGACAGCGGGGGCCCCTTTGTCTCTCGCTTCGATTTGGATCTCGTGTAAACGGACGTCTTCAAAGTCCAGGGCGCCCGGAGACGGATCTCGCCCGTCTTCGCATCAATGGTGAACAGGTCTCTGTTACCAGCAGGAACCGAACTGACGATGCTGTAAAAAACTCTGATTAAGACCCTCGTCCGATCCGTGGCGTTCACTCGCACCACCAACGTCCCCTCGCAGAGCTCTCCGACAGCTCCACTTTGTACACACTGTTGAACTGGGGCGCGTTGTCGTTGTCCAGCACCGAGATCACCAGCTCCATCGTGCCCGTCAGCGACGGCCGGCCCCCGTCATCGCCGTCACACCAACCGTGCACAGGCATCGTCTCGCGGTCCAGAGATTTCGCGAGCACCAGAAACAGATTTCCTATTCATCCGAGCTTTAACATCGAGCGAAAGTGGTCGCTGGGGCTGAGTGTATAGGAGAGCTGCGCGTTGGCTCCGATGTCTGCATCCGACGCGCCCTCCAGCGGGAACCGAGAGCCGGGAGGGGATTCCGATAAGAGGTTTTTCCGGGCGGCGGGGAAGAGCGGGGCGTTGTCGTTGATGTCGGTGACCTCCAGCTCCACGTGGAAGACGCGCAGCGGCCGCTCCACCAGCACCTCCAGCCGCAGGGCGCACGGCGCGCTCTTCCCGCACAGCTCCTCCCGGTCCAGCCGCGAGCTCACCACCAGCGCCCGCTCGCCCCGCTCACCTCCACGCTCGCCCGCCGGCCCTGCGCCACCAGCCGCAGCCGCCAAGCCTCCGCCTCGCCCGCCTCCAGGCCCAGGTCCTGCGCCAGCCGGCCCACCACCGTCCCGGCCTTCGCTTCCTCCGGCACCGAGTACCGCACCTGCCCGACGCCCAACGCCCACCCCGCCTGCAGCAACAGCACCCGCACCACCGCACCCAACACACGCCCATCGCTGCCCGCGCCGCCGCCGCCGGCACCCGCCCGGGCCCGCACGGCTCCCCGCGCGCCCGGACGCACCCCTCTCTGCCCGCCCGCGCCGCCCCCCGCGCTCACAGCCGGCTCTCCGCCGCACCGGCGCGGAGCCGCCTCGCCGCTCCGCCGCCGTTTCTGAGCCTGCAGCGACACCCTGTGCTGCTCCGCCGCCTCACACGCTCCCACCAGCGCCCGCGCCGCCCCCCTCTCTCCTCTCTCCTCTCCCGCCCTTCGCCTCTTCCTTTCGCTTCTTTTTCTTGGTTTCTGTATTTTCTTTTCCCTTGCTTGTTTGCTCTTTCCTTCTTCCTTCTCTTCTTCTTTGCTCCTTCTTCTCTTCTTCTCTTTCTATCCGTTCTCTCTTCTCCTTTCTTTCCTACTATTTTCTTCTCTTTCTTCTCCCTTCTCTTCCCTGATTCTCTTTCCTCTGTCTTCTTTCCAAATTCTTTCTGCTTTCTTCTCTTTCCTCCTTCTCTTCCTTCTTGCCGTGCCCTATTCTTTCCTCCCCTTTCCCTTCCCTTTAAATCCTTTCGCTTCTTTACCCCTGCTCGCAGCTCGCCAGTCGCCTCCGGCCCGCGGCGGACACCCTCAAAGACGGAGCCATCAGCGCTAATTGCGGGCCATCAGCGCCGGAGCGCGGTACTCTAACCAAGCCGAAGGCTCTTAGGGATCAGCTCCCTTCAGCGGCTACAGCTAAGCTCCGTGTGTTTCGTAATCTCGTCTATCGTTCGTTCGTTCGTTCGTTCCTTCCTTCCTTCCTTCCCTCCTTTCTTCCTTCCTTTCTCTCCCTCACCACCTTTCTGTGAACAGTGATAGCGTCCGTGCATGCTAGTAAACTCATTTATCCTTTCTTCTTTTCTTGATCTTCTTTCTCTCTATTGCTCGCTTTCTTCTTGTTTGCTTTTCTTTCTCTCTGTTGTTTCTTCCTTCCTTCTTTCCTTCTCTGCTTCTCCTCTTTCTCCTCTCCTCTCTCTTCCCTGTCCTGCTCTCCCCCTCTTCTTCTTCCCTCTTGCCTCTTCCATGTCTCCTTTACCAACAGCTTCTCTATATGACTACATCACCCTCGCCATGGAGCACGGACATGCCCTCTGCCAAGAGCTCTCATTCCTCTTCCTCAACACTTTTCATCAAGCCTTGCACAGTGTCTCTGAGTAGTGAGGATGCTGAAGTCCTCACCTCCATTCACCACGTAGAGATAACATCAGTGCATCTGGTAATCTCCTCTGTCTGTCCGTCCGTCCATCCGTCCTCCTTCCTTCCTCATCCTTCTGTCTTGCTTCCTTGCTTGCTTTTTCCTTGCATACAGTCTCTTTTCCCATCTTCCTTGCTCTTTCTTTCCTTCTCCTTTTCTTTCCTCCTTCCTTTCTCGTTCCTTTTCTCCTCCTTTTTTTCATCTCTTCCTTTCTCTTCCTTTCACCTTTTTCCTCTTTCCTCCTTTTCTTCGCTTCCTTTTTCTTTTTGCCCTCGCCCTACCCTATCCTTGACTCCCCTTCTCTTCTGATTCCAGCCTCCTCTCTTCTTTTCCACCTTTAACAAAACATTTTCTACACCACGCTCCACATGAAGCATGGACATGCCCTTTGGCAAGAGCTCGCATTCCTCTTCCCTTCCACCTTCCATCCCTCCAGACAAGTTACAACTTTCCTCCTTTCCTCCAGTCTATGCAAGACACACAGACTGCCCCTCCACCTCCACCTCCCTCCCCTTCTCAAAGAACACCACACTCTTCAGCCTCCACTCCTCGCAAGGACCCAGCAAATAACACAGCAAGGCAATCATATGGCAAAGAACACCTCTGCTACATCACAACGGAATCCACCACCCTCTGTAACACAACCCAAGCCCCAGCTACTTCCACATCCCTGCAAGCAGGCTCCAAAACTCCAAACAACCCAGGGGGTCTTTCTTTAGGGAAATCAAACCCATCACAGCCAAGCACGATGATCCTGCAAGAAGGCTGAAAAAGCATGGGGCAACACAGCTCCCGAGCACTCTTCATGTATCTCAATGAGGAGCTATTCCTCTGGCCTCCTTTTCCACCTGCACACTGAATGGCAAACTCGTGCTTTCCCTTTCAGGGAGGCACACTGCCAGAACAACACAGGGCCATTAGTTCCCACGGAATACCTCCCACTCATTAGCAACACAGGGCCATTAGTTCCCACGGAATACTCCCACTCATTAGCATCATCCACCCTCACACACCCAAACAAAAGCCACAAGAGTAACACCACGGCATGTTCACTCAGAACATCCCCTTGGCTCCCAACACATCCACTCCATCAAATGGATTGCGGTCCCTCCTCCATCCGTGCTTGCTGCCGCCTGCTCACCCTGTGCCTGGGAGCAGCAAAGGAACGAGAGCAGGCAGTGGTGCTTTGCTGCTCCAAACCTACAGGCATTACAATCCAGGCAACATTTGCTCGATCCAACATGAAGATACCACAACTAAACAGGAACAAAAGTACACCCGTCTCTCAAAACATCTCGTCTTTATGTACAAGACACATGTGAAGAAAACATCCACTTCAGGTGGGAGTGACTTACCTGTAGCATCACTGGTTGCTGCTTCTGAAAAGAAACATTTTCAGGACAGGACATTTGGGTTTAAAGGATATTTTCCCTTAACATTATCAGAGATTTCTGAGGTTGTTGGACAGAAAAAGAAATGACTCATGTTCTGCCAAAATGTTGAAACCATTGTACAGTCTGCTCCTTGAGCTCTGACCGGCTTGGTGCCGTGGCCACTTCCCTGGGGAGCCTGTTCCAGTGACTGACCACCCTCTCAGTCAAGAACCTTTTCCTAATGTCCAACCTGAACTTCCCTGATGCAGCTTCCTACCTTTTCCTCATGGCCTATCGCTGGTGACCAGAGAGAGGAGATCGCACCTCCCCTCCCCTGCCCCCTCGAGGAAGTTGTAGACTGCGATGAGGTCACCCCTCAGCCTTCTCTTCTCCAAGCTGAACAAACCAAGTGACCTCAGCTGCTCCTCATAAGTCTTGCCCTCGACACCTTTCACCATCTTGGTCACCCTCCTCGGGACACACTCTAATAGTTTGATGTCCTTCTTCTAGGGAGGCACCCAAAACCGCACACAGAACTCGAGATGGGGCGGCACCAGTGCAGTGTAGAGTGGGACAATCACCTCCCTCAACCGGCTAGCCATGCTGGCTTCATGCACCCCAGCACACGGCTGGCCCTTTTGGCTGCCAGGGCACACTCTTGACTCCTATTCAACTTGCCATCCACCCAAACCCCCACGTCTCGTTCCGCAGGGCTGCTCGCCCACCTGTCCCCAATTTGTACCTATAACCAGGATTACCCTGTCCCAGGGGCAGAACCCGGCACTTGCTCTTGTTACATTCCATACGGTTGGGGATTGCCCAGCTCTCCAGCCTATCCAGATCTCTCTCTAAGGCCTCCCTGACTGGCCGCCAGCCTGATGTAACCCCATTGACTCTGACTCTTTGACCCCAACCCATCAGCCAACTGCTCACCCAATGTATTAGGGACTTCTCTTATGACAAGCATTATGACAGCTGTATGAGGGACATTTTATCCAGAAGGATACTGTGAGAGACGGTTTCAAAAGCTTTGCTAAAATCCAAAAAACCCCACATCTACTGGCTTCCCTTGGGCAACTAGATGGGTGACCTTCTCATAAAAGGAAATTAACTTACTTAAACAGGACTTTCCCCTCGTGAACCCGTGCTGGCTACGACCAATGACTGCAGTCTCTCTCAAGTGTTTTTCAATAACTCCGAACAACCTTCTCCATAATTTTTCCAGGCACTGAAGGGAGGCTGACAGGCCTGTCATTACCAGGCTCTTCCTTCTTACCCTTCCTGAAAATTGGGACAACTTTTGCTGGCTTCCACTCAACTGGGACCTCTCCAGACTTCCAAGACCGTTGAAAAATAATGGAAAGAAGTCCCGCCATAACATCGGCCAGCTCCTTCAGTACCCTGGGATGAATCCCATTGGCCTCATAGAGACTTATGTGCCTCCAGCTGGAGCAGCAAGTCTCAAACAAGTTCAGAGTTGGCTGGGAGCTTAGCATTCCCCCAGTCAAGGTCTTCCAACACAGGGCTCTGGGGGTCCCAGGGCCCATCATCGGTGTGAAAGACAGAGGCAAAGAAGGCATTAAACATCTCTGCTTTCTCTACACCCCTATTTGTGAGGTGACCTCATCAAGTAACGGACCGATGTTATCTCTGATCCTTCTTTGGTGTTAACATATTTTACAAAGCCCTTTTTGTTGTCCTTCACACTGCTGGCCAGCTTGAACTCTACTTGAGCCTTGGCCACGTGAATTTTCTCCCTACAGTGGCAAACAGCAGCTCTGTAGTCCTTCCCTGTCACCCATCCTTCCTTTCAATGTCCGCACACTTTCCTCTTCCCTAAGTTCTAGAGGATCCTGCTCAGCCAAGCCAGCCTTCTGCCCCGCTTGCTTGACTCCGACGCTTTCGAATTGCCTGCTCCTGCGCTCTTAAGAGATGGCTCTTAAAAAGGGACCAGCATTCATGGACCCACTACCTTCAAGAGCACATTCTCAGGGACCTTACTAACTAGTTCCTTCAGCAGCCCCAGCTCTGCTCTCCCCATATCCAGCGTCAAAGTTTTGCTGGCAGTTTTTCTCCTACTGACAATGATTTGAAACTCAACTACTTCATGGTCCATGTGACCCACACAGCCACCAAGCACCTCTTCACCCAGGAGTCCCTCTCTCTTTACAAACAACACATCCAGGAGGGCACCTTTGCTTCTCGGCTCCCTTAGTACCTGCACCAAGAAGTTATCTTCAACATCCTGCAGGATTTTCCTGGACCTGTTTGGGTCTGCTGTATGATATTCCCAGTTGACGTCTGGGAAGTTAAAATTGCCCATAAGGAAAGGGCAGCTGATCGAGAGACATCCCTTCATTCCTTGTAGTTTAATTCATCAGTGTGGTCATCCTGGCTGGGTGGTCGATAGTAGACTCCCACAACAACAGCTTTATTTGCTTTTCCCTTAATCCTTACCCAGAGGCTCTCGACCCTGTCGTCGCCAACTGCAAGCGCCATACAATCCAACCCCTCCCTTATATACAGCACCACCCGCCCCCTCACCTGCCCTGCCTAGCCCTCCACAAGAGCCTAGAACCCCATCACGCCACACCAGTCACGGACTCTTCCCACCAGCTTTCGCTTAGGCCAATGACGTCGTAGCTCTGGACTGGCCAAAGCTTCTAGCTCCTCTCCTTTATTCCTTGCTCCACGCATTAGCATAGACATTTCAAATGTTCCAGTCTACTCAGCACATCGTGGAGCATGCTGAAGGACCTTGCTAGCACACGTCCCTCACACGGCGTGCCGCCCCAGGCTTATCACTAGCAGCCTCGTTTTATCCCCTTCCCTTCAAATCTACTTAAAGCTCTTTCAATAAGCCCTGCTAACTGGTTTTTTAAAACATCAACGGCTCTGGAAGCTGCTACAGATGCCCACCACTACACAAGGACAGCACATTCAGTGCTACCCTCCCAAACACCTTTCCCAAAACAACAGGGAAAAGGTTCATCAGACAATTCAGCACTCTGCATCTCACCAGCTCTTACCAACACATTTCCTACGTCACTCAGGCAGCAGCACAAGGTCTCTCCCTGCTGAGATACATTCACAACCTCAAAAGAATCCCATTCCACTGCATTGAAAGGCAAGAAGAGAACAACTGAGCACAAGCTATGCAGAAACTTCTGGAGCTCCTGACAGGATTCCCGCCAAGTACCACTCTCTGCCACAGCTCTTCTTGAGGTTTTTCAACTGGCATCCTCTTTCCCGTGCCCTGGAAGCAGGATCTCCAGTTAAGCGGACATGCTCACCTCTTCCCCAAGACACAGTCTGTGTTCTGACCGCATCTCCATTTCTCAGGCAAGACTCTTCCCCGCTCAAGGTCACCCTCCCCATGATGGATCCCCCAATGGAAGTCATGCCCTTCTGTGACAGAAGGCCTCAACTCCAGACCCTTGGGAGCCTGCAAAAGGATCCTGGGCAAGAACACTTCGTGCCCATCCTGCCTCAGGCTTTCCTCTAGATCCTCCATCCCCTCCGACACATGCGTTCTCAAGCAAGCACATCATCTCCCATTGCTGTCTTCTCATGACATGGCCCTGGTCTTCCCTAGGATTCCAGTTCCCACAGACAAGTCCTCCCACTGCTCACAATCACTCGTCACAGCAAGAAACAGCCAGGCCCTACTCATGCCACGTCCACTTCACCTCTGCAACATGCCACAGTTTCCTTTCCCACCTCAAGCTTGCAGACCCTTCCATCAATGACACCACCATAAAAATCACACAGATGGTATCACATACACGTGTCCCACACGCTCTCTGCTGCTGACTGTCATGTTTGGCAAGGCTTCAGCTATCTCAGATGGAAATGTGGCAGAGCTGGGAGCAATACTCACACAAAGAAAACACCATGACTCTTTCACTTAAACATCTCCTTGATGCCCAACACATCCATTCCATCAAATGGATTGGGTCCCTCCCCCATATCTCCTGCTGCTGCTGCTCACACTCTGCCTGGAAGCAGCAGGAAAGGAACGAGAGCAGGCAGCGGTGCTTTGCTGCTCCAAACTAAGGCATTATAATCCAGGCAACATCCGTCAATCCACATAAAGATACCACGACCGAACAGGAACAAAAGTACAGCTGTCTCTCAAACACATCCACTTTAGTGGCAGCGACTTCCCTCTAGCATCGCTGCTTGCTTCTTCAGAAAAGACACATTTTCAGGGAGGGGAACGGTGAAAAAGAACATAGGAAATTAAAAAGAAATGGAGGGCTGCAAAGCCACTCACTGCTCAGAATCTTCCCAGATGCGTCAACTTCACCTGAATGCTTTTGCCTTTTCACATCTCAGATGGAAACACCACAGAGCTGCACGTAAGAACGGAGTTCTTCAGGATTCTGTGATTAGAGCTGTGACAGCTCTGATCCCAGTCCACAGGGGTTTTTCTTTCAGAAAAAACACACCAAATGCTGAAGCGCAAGCGGTCTCACGATGTCAACTGGGTGAGAGATTGCTACGATGGAAAAACAGAGCTGCGTTCCTGTGCAGGGTTTGGTGTACATGCACATATCTGAAGGAGTTAATAATGACAAGACGACACACCATCTCCTCCATGGCCACCTCTGCAAGTGCACAAGTAGGGAAGCTGAGCGCACAAAGATTAAACCACCTCCCAACAAATCCTGCCTGAGGAGGTTGCTGATGCAACACCAACAGCTGTGCAAGCTCCTGTAGATGCCCACCACTCCACAAGGACAGCACACTGAAGCACTATCCTCCCACAACATCTTTCCCAAAACACCAGGGAAAATTCATCACTCTGCATGTCACCCCCTCTTACCAGCACATTGCCTTCGGCAGGCAGGCAGCAGCACAAGGGTCGGCCTCTGGTGCAAGGTACTCATAACCTCAACAGACATCGTGGGCATTTCAGTACCACACACTGTCTCAAGATCCAGAAGCCTCCAACTCCAGACCCTCGCAGCGTGGGAAAGGATCCTGGGCAAGAACACTTCGTGTCCATCCTGCCTCAGGCTTTCCTCTAGGCATCCTCCATTCCCCACTCTGGACATGCATTCTCAAGACAAGCACATCATCTCCCATTGCTGTCTTCTCATGACATGGCCATGGTCTTCCCAAGGATTTCCAATTCAGACAAGTCTTTCCACTGCTCAAGGTCACCCTTCACATGAGCAGATGCCCAGGCCCTACTCGGTGCCACTGCCACATTCACCTCTGCGACATGCCACTATTTCCTTTCCCACCTCAGGGCTCACTCCAGCATTTCCAGACCCTTCCCCTGCTTGTAGCGATGGTGTCAGGGTAGCTCTAATGGCAGTGGGCATTGATTTCTTCTGTGAGAAACAAACCGAATGCCGACGAGCACAGCACTGTAATGGATGATACCTAATGCATAGGACAATGTGGGGTTTTTTAAGAGAAGGTTTCCAAGTCTTCTATAAGGCCTCAATGCTGATCCAAATATTGAAAGACTAGCAAAACAGGCCAGCCTACATCACACCACGTCACTTCTCCAGACAGGAACGGAAGTCGATAGCACGATTTGGCGCGTGGGAAAAAGAAAAGAAATTCCCGTTTCTCACACCTACCTTGCGTCACACTCCTCTCCCTGAACACTTTAGACTATAAGTAGAGTGACATACTTGGAAAAACAACAGAGGAAAAGTCCGCAAAGCCTTCCCCACTTTCTTAATGATTCTGGTGGGAGATCAAAAGGGAGAAATTACTCCACGGGGAGAGAAAGCCCTGAAGCCTCAATTGTCACCTCGCATCACGGCTCTTGCAGGGGACAATCACACAGGAGGAGGACAGACTTTTCCACAAGAAAACTTTCCACATCTCATACCAGCACAATCAGCACTCTGCAACGCGAATAAGGCACCAAATAGCGCCTGGGGCACTGTCACCATCACAGCCTGCCTGTCTTGCACTCCTTCAGCAAGCTCGCGTGCAAACGCTACACACCCCCAAGCAAGAGCGTCTCGAAAGCTGATGTCGTGGCACCTCTCATCGCAGTCGGCAGCGATTTTACTCTACGGGAGAACAGCTCACACCCACAGCAGCAAACCTCAGCTGCCGACGGTAACCGCCGCGGGCTGCGGCAGTACCGCTAGTTTCCCCCCACAGCGAGAGCCGAGGGGCTCCGGCAAGGACGCGGAGGCAGATGCAAAGGTGCCGTGAACACCCTTGAGCACCCGCCAAGCACCCACCGCCCGCAGGCCCCGCGGGCTGAGCCCGCCTCCCACCAGCGCCTGCCCAGGCGGCGGGCCAGAACGAAGACCGCGAAGAAGGGCGGAGGGAGACCGAGAAGAAGGGCGAAGGGGCGAGAGGCCAGAAAGGGAGGGCCACTGACCGTGTCCAGGAGAGCGGGCGGCTCCGGCTGCGTCTCCTTCGCCGCGGGGCCGGGCGGCGGCGGGAAGTTGGGGCTGAAAACCATCAGGTCGCTCTTGCCCGCGCCGTCCGCCACGCACAGGCTCCGGCTCTGGCGCTGCGAGTACGACCAGCTCCCCACTTCGCTGGCGCACACCAGCGTCGCCGGCCCGGGCCCCGACACCACGGCCGCCCGCGGCGACCACCGCGACGCCCCGTACAGCACCACCGCCAGCACGAACACGCTCGACACCGCGCAGATGGCCACCACCAGCCACACGTTCGTCGCCGACGCCGACGCCGCAGCCGCCGCCGCGCCGCCCTCCGCGCCCGCCGCCGGCCGCAGCCCCGCTCCCGACGACGACGACGACGACGACGACGACGAGCCCGCGGCCGCCAGCGCCGCCTCGGCGCCCTCCACCAGCGACACGCTCAGCGTGGCCGTGGCCGAGCGCGCCGGCTCCCCGTGGTCCCGCACCACGATCACCAGCCTCTGCCGCGGGCCGTCCGCCTCCTCCAGCGCCCGCGCCGTGCTCACCTCGCCGCTGTACAGCCCCACGCGGAACGGGCCCTTCCCCCGCGGCCCACAGCTCGTAGCGCAGCCACGCGTTGTAGCCCGAGTCCGCGTCCACCGCCCGGATCTTCGCCACCACCTGCCCCGCCGGCGCCCCCCACGCCGCCCACGCCCACAGCGCCCCCGAGACCGGACCCGACGACGACCAGCCCGACGCCCCGGGCCCCGGCCCGACGCCCGGCGCCGGCAGCAGCGCCGGCGCGTTGTCGTTCTCGTCCACCACGAAGAGCTGCACCGTGGCGTTGCCGCACAGCGGCGGCTCCCCCGCGTCCACCGCCCGCACCTCGAACTCCAGCACCTGCACCTCCTCGTAGTCCAACGGACGCAGCGCCCACACGCGCCCGCTCTCCGCGTCCACCGACACGTAGCTCGACGCCGCCCGCCACCCCCCGCCCGCCCCCGCGCCCCGCCCACGCCCTCCGCCACCGAGTACCTCACGCGCCCGTTCCCCGCCTCGTCCGCGTCCCGCGCCCACAGCCGCGCCAGCTCCGCGCCCGCCGCGTTGTTCTCCCGCGCCAGCACCGTGTACACGGCCTGCGCGAACGCCGGCGCGTTGTCGTTCACGTCCGACACCGGCACCCGCACCCCGCGGCTGCCGCGCAGCGGCGGCGCCCCGCCGTCCTCCGCCCGCACCTCCACCTCGTACTCCGACACCCGCTCCCGGTCCAGCGCCTCCCGCAGCACCAGCGAGTACGAGCCCGCGAACCTCGCCACCAGCCCGAACGGCGCCGGCGGCCACACCGCGCACCGCACCCGCCCGTTCGCCCCCGAGTCCCGGTCCGACACGCTCAGCAGCGCCACCACCGTCCCCACCGACGCGTCCTCCGGCACCGGCACCGACAGCGACGTCACCCACACCTCCGGCGCGTTGTCGTTCACGTCCACCACCTCCACCCACGCTGCAGTGACCCGACAGCGGCGGTGTCCCTTTGTCTCTCGCTTCAATGCGAAAATCAAATATCCTGACTTCTTCGAAGTCCAGGGCGCCCGTGAGACGGATCTCCCCGTCTTCGGATACGTAATCACATCTCTTCCTCTCACGGGAAGAAGTTGGTCGCGGTGTAGACTCACTGTTAATCCCTCGTCCGATCCGTGGCGTTCACCCGCACCACCAGCGTCCCCTCCGCAGCGCTCTCCGGCAGCTCCACTTTATACACCAACTGGTTGAACTGGGGCGCGTTGTCGTTCACGTCCAGCACCGAGATCACCAGCTCCATCGTGCCCGTCAGCGACGGCCGGCCCCCGTCACTCGCCGTCACACCAACCGGTGCACAGGCATCGTCTCGCGGTCCAGAGATTTCGTTAAACAGATCGGGTATTTCGCTCTTCGATTCTGTAAATCCAACGAAATGCTCGCTGGGGCTGAGTGTATAGGAGAGCTGCGCGTTGGCTCCGATGTCTGCATCCGACGCGCCCTCCAGCGGGAACCGAGAGCCGGCAGGGGAGTTCCCGATGCTGAGGTTTTTCCGGGCGGCGGGGAAGAGCGGGGCGTTGTCGTTGATGTCGGTGACCTCCAGCTCCACGTGGAAGACGCGCAGCGGCCGCTCCACCAGCACCTCCAGCCGCAGGGCGCACGGCGCGCTCTTCCCGCACAGCTCCTCCCGGTCCAGCCGCGAGCTCACCACCAGCGCCCCGCTCGCCCCGCTCACCTCCACGCTCGCCCGCCGGCCCTGCGCCACCAGCCGCAGCCGCCAAGCCTCCGCCTCGCCCGCCTCCAGGCCCAGGTCCTGCGCCAGCCGGCCCACACCGTCCCGGCCTTCGCTTCCTCCGGCACCGAGTACCGCACCTGCCCGACGCCCAACGCCCACCCCGCCTGCAGCAACAGCACCCGCACCACCGCACCCCAACACACGCCCATCGCTGCCGCCGCCACCCGCCGCCGCCGGCACCCGCCCGGGCCCCGCACGGCTCCCCGCCGCCGCCCGGACGCACCGCCTCTCCTGCCCGCCCCGCGCCGCCCCCCGCGCTCACAGCCGGGCTCTCCGCCGCACCGGCGCGGAGCCGCCTCGCCGCTCCGCCGCCGTTTCTGAGCCTGCAGCGACACCCTGTGCTGCTCCGCCGCCTCACACGCTCCCCACCAGCGCCCGCGCCGCCGGCCCCGCGCCGCTCATCTCCTCTCTCCTCTCTCCCTGCCCTTCGCCTCTTCCTTTCGCTTCTTTCTTGTCCTCTTTTTTCCCCCGCTCCTTACTTCTTTCTTCCTCGCGTGCTAGTCTTTGCTTGCACAGATTCCTTTCCTTCCTCTTCCTCTGTCTTTCTTCTTTCTCTTTTCCTTCCTTCAATGCTCTTTTTGTTCTTTCTTCCCGCTCTTTCTTTCTTTTCTTTTCTTTTCTTTTTTCTTTTCTTTTCTTTCTTTTTTCTTTCTTTCTTTTCTTTCTTTTCTTTCTTTCTTTCTTCTTTCTTTCTTTTTTTTCTTTCTCTTTCCTTTCTTTTCTTTCTTCTTTCTTTCTCTCTCTCTTTCCTCCGTCTCCTTCCTTTTTTTGTTCTGTCTCCTTTTCGCTTCCTTCTGCGATCTTGCCCTGCACCGCCCTCTTCTTGCCTCCCCTTTTGCTGCTCCTTCCCTGCTTCTCTCTTCTTTACTCCGCTCGCAGCTCGTCGCTCGCCCCGGCGCGCGGACACCCT
>NW_026114334.1:185415-236290 GCF_018139145.2 Gymnogyps californianus | reverse complement strand
TGGTTGAACTGGGGCGCGTTGTCGTTCACGTCCAGCACCGAGATCACCAGCTCCATCGTGCCCGTCAGCGACGGCCGGCCCCCGTCACTCGCCGTAACACAACCGGTGCACAGGATCGTCTCGCGGTCCAGAGATTTCGCGAGCACCAGAAACAGGATTACTGCGCGAGTTACTGTTTTCTTCTCTACTCTGAAATGCTCGCTGGGGCTGAGTGTATAGGAGAGCTGCGCGTTGGCCCGATGTCTGCATCCGACGCGCCCTCCAGCGGGAACCGAGAGCCGGCAGCGTGGTGAATTCCGCATGCTGAGGTTTTTCCGGGCGGCGGGGAAGAGCGGGGCGTTGTCGTTGATGTCGGTGACCTCCAGCTCCACGTGGAAGACGCGCAGCGGCCGCTCCACCAGCACCTCCAGCCGCAGGGCGCACGGCGCGCTCTTCCCGCACAGCTCCTCCCGGTCCAGCCGCGAGCTCACCACCAGCGCCCCGCTCGCCCCGCTCACCTCCACGCTCGCCCGCCGGCCCTGCGCCACCAGCCGCAGCCGCCAAGCCTCCGCCTCGCCCGCCTCCAGGCCCAGGTCCTGCGCCAGCCGGCCCACCACCGTCCCGGCCTTCGCTTCCTCCGGCACCGAGTACCGCACCTGCCCGACGCCCAACGCCCACCCCGCCTGCAGCAACAGCACCCGCACCACCGCACCCAACACACGCCCATCGCTGCCGCCGCCGCCGCCGCACCCGCCCGGGCCCCGCACGGCTCCCCGCCGCCGCCCGGACGCACCGCCTCTCCTGCCCGCCCCGCGCCGCCCCCCGCGCTCACAGCCGGGCTCTCCGCCGCACCGGCGCGGAGCCGCCTCGCCGCTCCGCCGCCGTTTCTGAGCCTGCAGCGACACCCTGTGCTGCTCCGCCGCCTCACACGCTCCCCGCCAGCGCCCGCGCCGCCGGCCCCGCGCCGCTCATCTCCTCTCTCCTCTCTCCCTGCCCTTCGCCTCTTCCTTTCGCTTCTTTTTCTTGGTTTCTGTATTTCTTTTCCCTTGCTTGTTTGCTCTTTCCTTCTTCCTTTCTCTTTCTTCTTTGCTCCTTCTTCCTCTTTTCATTCCGTTCTCTCGTTCTTCCTTTCTTTCCTACTATTTTTCTTCTCTTTCTTCTCCCTTCTCTTCCCTGATTCTCTTTCCTCTGTCTTCTCTTTCCAAATTCTTTCTGCTTTCTTCTCTTTCCTCCTTCTCTTCCTTCTTGCCGTGCCCTATTCTTTCCTCCCCTTTCCCTTCCCTTTAATCCTTCTCGCTTCTTTACCCCTGCTCGCAGCTCGCCAGTCGCCTCCGGCGCCGCGGCGGACACCCTCAAAGACGGAGCCATCAGCGCTAATTGCGGGCCATCAGCGCCGGAGCGCGGTACTCTAACCAAGCCGAAGGCTCTTAGGGATCAGCTCCCTTCAGCGGCTACAGCTAAGCTCCGTGTGTTTTCGTAATCTCGTCTATCGTTCGTTCGTTCGTTCGTTCGTTCCTTCCTTCCTTCCTTCCTTCCCTCCTTTCTTCCTTCCTTTCTCTCCCTCACCACCTTTCTGTGAACAGTGATAGCGTCCGTGCATGCTAGTAAACTCATTTATCCTTTCTTCTTTTCTTGATCTTCTTTCTCTCTATTGCTCGCTTTCTTCTTGTTTGCTTTTCTTCTCTCTGTTGTTTCTTCCTTCCTTCTTTCCTTCTCTGCTTCTCCTCTTTCTCCTCCCCTCTCTTCCCTGTCCTGCTCTCCCCTTCTCTTCTTCTTCCCTCTTTGCCTCTTCCATGTCTCCTTTACCAACAGCTTCTCTATATGACTACGTCACCCTCGCCATGGAGCACGGACATGCCCTCTGCCAAGAGCTCTCATTCCTCTTCCTCAACACTTTTCATCAAGCCTTGCACAGTGTCTCTGAGTAGTGAGGATGCTGAAGTCCTCACCTCCATTCACCACGTAGAGATAACATCAGTGCATCCTGGTAATCTCCTCTGTCTGTCCGTCCGTCCATCCGTCCGTCCTTCCTTCCTCATCCTTCTGTCTTGCTTCCTTGCTTGCTTTTTCCTTGCATACAGTCCTCTTTTCCCATCTTCCTTGCTCTTTCTTTCCTTCTCCTTTTTCTTTCTCCTTCCTTTCTCGTTCCTTTTCTCCTCCTTTTTCTTTCATCTCTTCCTTTCTCTTCCTTTCACCTTTTTCCTCTTTCCTCCTTTCTTCGCTTCCTTTTTCTTTTTGCCCTCGCCCTACCCTATCCTTGACTCCCCTTCTCTTCTGATTCCAGCCTCCTCTCTTCTTTCCACCTTTAACAAAACATTTTCTACACCACGCTCCACATGAAGCATGGACATGCCCTTTGGCAAGAGCTCGCATTCCTCTTCCCTTCCACCTTCCATCCCTCCAGACAAGTTACAACTTTCCTCCTTTCCTCCAGTCTATGCAAGACACACAGACTGCCCCTCCACCTCCACCTCCCTCCCCTTCTCAAAGAACACCACACTCTTCAGCCTCCACTCCTCGCAAGGACCCAGCAAATAACACAGCAAGGCAATCATATGGCAAAGAACACCTCTGCTACATCACAACGGAATCCACCACCCTCTGTAACACAAACCAAGCCCCAGCTACTTCCACATCCCTGCAAGCAGGCTCCAAAACTCCAAACAACCCAGGGGAGTCTTTCTTTAGGGAAATCAAACCCATCACAGCCAAGCACGATGATCCTGCAAGAAGGCTGAAAAAGCATGGGGCAACACAGCTCCCGAGCACTCTTCATGTATCTCAATGAGGAGCTATTCCTCTGGCCTCCTTTTCCACCTGCACACTGAATGGCAAACTCGTGCTTTCCCTTTCAGGGAGGCATGCACTGCCAGAACAACACAGGCCATTAGTTCCCACGGAATACCTCCCATTAGCAACACAGGGCCATTAGTTCCCACGGAATACTTCCCACTCATTAGCATCATCCACCCTCACACACCCAAACAAAAGCCACAAGAGTAACACCACGGCATGTTCACTCAGAACATCCCCTTGGCTCCCAACACATCCACTCCATCAAATGGATTGCGGTCCCTCCTCCATCCGTGCTTGCTGCCGCCTGCTCACCCTGTGCCTGGGAGCAGCAGCAAACGAACGAGAGCAGGCAGTGGTGCTTTGCTGCTCCAAACCTACAGGCATTACAATCCAGGCAACATTTGCTCGATCCAACATGAAGATACCACAACTAAACAGGAACAAAAGTACACCCGTCTCTCAAAACATCTCGTCTTTATGTACAAGACACATGTGAAGAAAACATCCACTTCAGGTGGGAGTGACTTACCTGTAGCATCACTGGTTGCTGCTTCTGAAAAGAAACATTTTCAGGACAGGACATTTGGGTTTAAAGGATATTTTCCCTTAACATTATCAGAGATTTCTGAGGTTGTTGGACAGAAAAAGAAATGACTCATGTTCTGCCAAAATGTTGAAACCATTGTACAGTCTGCTCCTTGAGCTCTGACCGGCTTGGTGCCGTGGCCACTTCCCTGGGGAGCCTGTTCCAGTGACTGACCACCCTCTCAGTCAAGAACCTTTTCCTAATGTCCAACCTGAACTTCCCTGATGCAGCTTCCTACCTTTTCCTCATGGCCTATCGCTGGTGACCAGAGAGAGGAGATCAGCACCTCCCCCTCCCCTGCCCCCTCGAGGAAGTTGTAGACTGCGATGAGGTCACCCCTCAGCCTTCTCTTCTCCAAGCTGAACAAACCAAGTGACCTCAGCTGCTCCTCATAAGTCTTGCCCTCGACACCTTTCACCATCTTGGTCACCCTCCTTGGGACACACTCTGATAGTTTGATGTCCTTCTTCTAGGGAGGCGCCCAAAACCGCACACAGAACTCGAGATGGGGCGGCACCAGTGCAGTGTAGAGTGGGACAATCACCTCCCTCAACCGGCTAGCCATGCTGGGCTTCATGCACCCCAGCACACGGCTGGCCCTTTTGGCTGCCAGGGCACACTCTTGACTCCTATTCAACTTGCCATCCACCCAAACCCCCACGTCTCGTTCCGCAGGGCTGCTCGCCACCCTCTTGTCCCCAATTTGTACCTATAACCAGGATTACCCTGTCCCAGGGGCAGAACCCGGCACTTGCTCTTGTTACATTCCATACGGTTGGGGATTGCCCAGCTCTCCAGCCTATCCAGATCTCTCTCTAAGGCCTCCCTGACTGGCCGCCAGCCTGATGTAACCCCATTGACTCTGACTCTTTGACCCCAACCCATCAGCCAACTGCTCACCCAATGTATTAGGGACTTCTCTTATGACAAGCATTATGACAGCTGTATGAGGGACATTTTATCCAGAAGGATACTGTGAGAGACGGTTTCAAAAGCTTTGCTAAAATCCAAAAAACCCCACATCTACTGGCTTCCCTTGGGCAACTAGATGGGTGACCTTCTCATAAAAGGAAATTAACTTACTTAAACAGGACTTTCCCCTCGTGAACCCGTGCTGGCTACGACCAATGACTGCAGTCTCTCTCAAGTGTTTTTCAATAACTCCCAGAACAACCTTCTCCATAATTTTTCCAGGCACTGAAGGGAGGCTGACAGGCCTGTCATTACCAGGCTCTTCCTTCTTACCCTTCCTGAAAATTGGGACAACTTTTGCTGGCTTCCACACAACTGGGACCTCTCCAGACTTCCAAGACCGTTGAAAAATAATGGAAAGAAGTCCCGCCATAACATCGGCCAGCTCCTTCAGTACCCTGGATGAATCCCATTGGCCTCCATAGACTTATGTGCCTCCAGCTGGAGCAGCAAGTCTCAAACAAGTTCAGAGTTGGCTGGGAGCTTAGCATTCCCCCAGTCAAGGTCTTCCAACACAGGGCTCTGGGGGTCCCAGGGCCCATCATCGGTGTGAAAGACAGAGGCAAAGAAGGCATTAAACATCTCTGCTTTCTCTACACCCCTATTTGTGAGGTGGTCGACCTCATCAAGTAACGGACCGATTATCTCTGATCCTTCTTTGGTTGTTAACATATTTTACGAAGCCCTTTTTGTTGTCCTTCACACTGCTGGCCAGCTTGAACTCTAGTTGAGCTTGGCCACGTGAATTTTCTCCCTACAGTGGCAAAAGCAGCTCTGTAGTCCTTCCCTGTCACCCATCCTTCCTTTCAATGTCCGCACACTTTCCTCTTCTGCCTAAGTTCTAGAGGATCCTGCTCAGCCAAGCCAGCCTTCTGCCCCGCTTGCTTGACTCCGACGCTTTCGAATTGCCTGCTCCTGCGCTCTTAAGAGATGGCTCTTAAAAAGGGACCAGCATTCATGGACCCCACTACCTTCAAGAGCACATTCTCAGGGGACCTTACTAACTAGTTCCTTCAGCAGCCCCAGCTCTGCTCTCCCCATATCCAGCGTCAAAGTTTTGCTGGCAGTTTTTCTCCTACTGACAATGATTTGAAACTCAACTACTTCATGGTCCATGTGACCCACACAGCCACCAAGCACCTCTTCACCCAGGAGTCCCTCTCTCTTTACAAACAACACATCCAGGAGGGCACCTTTGCTTCTCGGCTCCCTTAGTACCTGCACCAAGAAGTTATCTTCAACATCCTGCAGGATTTTCCTGGACCTGTTTGGGTCTGCTGTATGATATTCCCAGTTGACGTCTGGGAAGTTAAAATTGCCCATAAGGACAAGGGCAGCTGATCGAGAGACATCCCTTCATTCCTTGTAGTTTAATTCATCAGTGTGGTCATCCTGGCTGGGTGGTCGATAGTAGACTCCCACAACAACAGCCGCTTTATTTGCTTTTCCCTTAATCCTTACCCAGAGGCTCTCGACCCTGTCGTCGCCAACTGAGCACCATACAATCCAACCCCTCCCTTATATACAGCACCACCCGCCCGCCTCACCTGCCCTGCCTAGCCCTCCACAAGAGCCTAGAACCGGCCATCACGCCACACCAGTCACAGGACTCTTCCCACCAGCTTTCGCTTAGGCCAATGACGTCGTAGCTCTGGGACTGGGCCAAAGCTTCTAGCTCCTCTCCTTTATTCCTCATGCTCCACGCATTAGCATAGAGACATTTCAAATGTGTTCCAGTCTACTCAGCACATCGTGGAGCATGCTGAAGGACCTTGCTAGCACACGTCCCTCACACGCTGGTGCCGCCCCAGGGCTTATCACTAGCGAGCCTGTTTTATCCCCTTCCCCTTCAAATCTACTTTAAAGCTCTTTCAATAAGCCCTGCTAACTGGGTTTTTTAACAACATCAATCTGGAAGCTGCTACAGATGCCCACCACTACACAAGGACAGCACATTCAAGTGCTACCCTCCCACAACACCTTTCCCAAAACAACAGGGAAAAGGTTCATCAGACAATATTCAGCACTCTGCATCTCACCAGCTCTTACCAACACATTTCCTACGTCACTCAGGCAGCAGCACAAGGGTCTCTCCCTGCTGAGATACATTCACAACCTCAAAAGAATCCCATTCCACTGCACTGAAAGGCAAGAAGGGAATGACTGGGCACAAGGCTATGCAGAACTTCTGGAGCTCCTGACAGGATTCCGCCAAGTAGCACTCTCTGCCACAGCTCTTCTTGAGGTTTTTCAACTGGCATCCTCTTTCCCGTGCCCTGGGAAGCAGGATCTCCAGTTAAGCGGACATGCTCCACCTCTTCCCCAATGACACAGTCTGTGTTCTGACCCACATCTCCATTTCCTCAGGCAAGACTCTTCCCCGCTCAAGGTCACCCTCCCCATGATGGACCCTCCAATGGAAGTCATGCCCTTCTGTGACAGAAGGCCTCCAACTCCAGACCCTTGGGAGCCTGCAAAAGGATCCTGGGAGAACACTTCATGCCCATCCTGCCTCAGGCTTTCCTCTAGGCATCCTCCATTCCCCACTCCGACACATGCGTTCTCAAGACAAGCACATCATCTCCCATTGCTGTCTTCTCATGACATGGCCCATGGTCTTCCCTAGGATTTCCAGTTCCCGCAGACAAGTCCTCCCACTGCTCACAATCACTCGTCACAGCAAGAAACAGCCAGGCCCTACTCATGCCACGTCCAACATTCACCTCTGCAACATGCCACAGTTTCCTTTCCACCTCAAGCTTGCAGACCCTTCCATCAATGACACCACCATAAAATCACACAGATGGTATCATATACACGGTGTCCCACACGCTCTCTGCTGCTGACCTGTCATGTTTGGCAAGGCTTCAGCTATCTCAGATGGAAATGTGGCAGAGCTGGGAGCAATACTCACACAAAGAAAACACCATGACTCTTTCACTTAGAACATCTCCTTGATGCCCAACACATCCATTCCATCAAATGGATTGGGGTCCCTCCCCCATATCTCCTTGCTGCTGCCTGCTCACACTCTGCCTGGAAGCAGCAGGAAAGGAACGAGAGCAGGCAGCGGTGCTTTGCTGCTCCAAACCTAAAGGCATTACAATCCAGGCAACATCCATCAATCCAACATAAAGATACCACGACCGAACAGGAACAAAAGTACAGCTGTCTCTCAAACACATCCACTTAGGTGGCAGCGACTTCCCTCTAGCATCGCTGCTTGCTTCTTCAGAAAAGACACATTTTCAGGGGAGGGGAATTGGTGAAAAAGAACATAGGAAATGAAAAAGAACATATGGAGGGCTGCAAAGCCACTCACTGTCGCAGAATCTTCCCAGATGCGTCAACTTCACCCTGAATGCTTTTGCCTTTTCACAAATCTCAGATGGAAACACCACAGAGCTGCACATAAGAACGGAGTTCTTCAGGATTCTGTGATTAGAGCTGTGACAGCTCTGATCCCAGTCCACAGGGGTTTTTTCTTTCAGAAAAACACACCAAATGCTGAAGCAACAAGTCTCACGATGTCAACTGGGTGAGAGAATTGCTACGATGGAAAAACAGAGCTGTGTTCCTGTGCAGGGTTTGGTGTGTACATGCACATATCTGAAGGAGTTAATAATGACAAGACGACACACCATCTCCTCCATGGCCACCTCTGCAAGTGCACAAGTAGGGGAAGCTGAGCGCACAAAGATTAAACCCACCTCCTCATGTGCCCTTACAAATCCTGCCTGAGGAGGTTGCCGTGATGGCAACACCAACAGCTGTGCAAGCTCCTGTAGATGCCCACCACTCCACAAGGACAGCACACTGAAGCACTATTCCCACAACATCTTTCCCAAAACACCAGGGAAAGTATTCATCACTCTGCATGTCACCCCCTCTTACCAGCACATTGCCTTCGGCAGGCAGGCAGCAGCACAAGGGTCGGCCTCTGGTGCAAGGTACTCATAACCTCAACAGACATCGTGGGCATTTCAGTACCACACACTGTCTCAAGATCCAGAAGCCCTCCAACTCCAGACCCTCGCAGCATGGGAAAGGATCCTGGGCAAGAACACTTCGTGTCCATCCTGCCTCAGGCTTTCCTCTAGGCATCCTCCATTCCCCACTCTGGGACATGCATTCTCAAGACAAGCACATCATCTCCCATTGCTGTCTTCTCATGACATGGCCCATGGTCTTCCCAACGATTTCAATTCAGACAAGTCTTTCCACTGCTCAAGGTCACCCTTCACATGAGCAGATGCCCAGCCCTACTCGGTGCCACTGCCACATTCACCCTGCGACATGCCACTATTTCCTTTCCCACCTCAGGGCTCACTCCAGCATTTCCAGACCCTTCCCCTGCTTGTAGCGATGGTGTCAGGGTAGCTCTAATGGCAGTGGGCATTGATTTCCTTCTGTGAGAGAACAACCGAATGCCGACGAGCACAGCACTGTAATGGATGATACCTAATGCATAGGACAATGTGGGTTTTTTTAAGAGAAGGTTTCCAAGTCTTCTATAAGGCTCTCAATGCTGATCCAAATATTGAAAGACTAGCAAAACAGGCCAGCCTACATCACACCACGTCACTTCTCCAGACAGGAACGGAAGTCGATAGCACGATTTGGCGGCGTGGGAAAAGAAAAAGAAAATTCCCGTTTCTCACACCTACCTTGCGTCACACTCCTCTCCCTGAACACTTTAGACTACCTAAGTAGAGTGATAGCATACTTGGAAAAACAACAGAGGAAAAGTCCGCAAAGCCTTCCCCACTTTCTTAATGATTCTGGTGGGAGAATGAAAAGGGAGAATTACTCCACGGGGAGAGAAAACCCTGAAGCCTCAATTGTCACCTCGCATCACGGCTCTTGCAGGGGACAATCACACAGGAGGAGGACAGACTTTTCCACAAGAAAACTTTCCACATCTCATACCAGCACAATCAGCACTCTGCAACGCGAATAAGGCACCAAATAGCGCCTGGGGCACTGTCACCATCACAGCCTGCCTGTCTTGCACTCCTTCAGCAAGCTCGCGTGCAAACGCTACACACCCCCAAGCAAGAGCGTCTCGAAAGCTGATGTCGTGGCACCTCTCATCGCAGTCGGCAGCGATTTTACTCTACGGGAGAACAGCTCACACCCACAGCAGCAAACCTCAGCTGCCGACGGTAACCGCCGCGGGCTGCGGCAGTACCGCTAGTTTCCCCCCACAGCGAGAGCCGAGGGGCTCCGGCAAGGACGCGGAGGCAGATGCAAAGGTGCCGTGAACACCCTTGAGCACCCGCCAAGCACCCACCGCCCGCAGGCCCCGCGGGCTGAGCCCGCCTCCCACCAGCGCCTGCCCAGGCGGCGGGCCAGAACGAAGACCGCGAAGAAGGGCGGAGGGAGACCGAGAAGAAGGGCGAAGGGGCGAGAGGCCAGAAAGGGAGGGCCACTGACCGTGTCCAGGAGAGCGGGCGGCTCCGGCTGCGTCTCCTTCGCCGCGGGGCCGGGCGGCGGCGGGAAGTTGGGGCTGAAAACCATCAGGTCGCTCTTGCCCGCGCCGTCCGCCACGCACAGGCTCCGGCTCTGGCGCTGCGAGTACGACCAGCTCCCCACTTCGCTGGCGCACACCAGCGTCGCCGGCCCGGGCCCCGACACCACGGCCGCCCGCGGCGACCACCGCGACGCCCCGTACAGCACCACCGCCAGCACGAACACGCTCGACACCGCGCAGATGGCCACCACCAGCCACACGTTCGTCGCCGACGCCGACGCCGCAGCCGCCGCCGCGCCGCCCTCCGCGCCCGCCGCCGGCCGCAGCCCCGCTCCCGACGACGACGACGACGACGACGACGACGAGCCCGCGGCCGCCAGCGCCGCCTCGGCGCCCTCCACCAGCGACACGCTCAGCGTGGCCGTGGCCGAGCGCGCCGGCTCCCCGTGGTCCCGCACCACGATCACCAGCCTCTGCCGCGGGCCGTCCGCCTCCTCCAGCGCCCGCGCCGTGCTCACCTCGCCGCTGTACAGCCCCACGCGGAACGGGCCCTTCCCCCGCGGCTCCCACAGCTCGTAGCGCAGCCACGCGTTGTAGCCCGAGTCCGCGTCCACCGCCCGGATCTTCGCCACCACCTGCCCCGCCGGCGCCCCCCACGCCGCCCACGCCCACAGCGCCCCCGAGACCGGACCCGACGACGACCAGCCCGACGCCCCGGGCCCCGGCCCGACGCCCGGCGCCGGCAGCAGCGCCGGCGCGTTGTCGTTCTCGTCCACCACGAAGAGCTGCACCGTGGCGTTGCCGCACAGCGGCGGCTCCCCCGCGTCCACCGCCCGCACCTCGAACTCCAGCACCTGCACCTCCTCGTAGTCCAACGGACGCAGCGCCCACACGCGCCCGCTCTCCGCGTCCACCGACACGTAGCTCGACGCCGCCCGCCACCCCCCGCCCGCCCCCGCGCCCCCGCCCACGCCCTCCGCCACCGAGTACCTCACGCGCCCGTTCCCCGCCTCGTCCGCGTCCCGCGCCCACAGCCGCGCCAGCTCCGCGCCCGCCGCGTTGTTCTCCCGCGCCAGCACCGTGTACACGGCCTGCGCGAACGCCGGCGCGTTGTCGTTCACGTCCGACACCGGCACCCGCACCCCGCGGCTGCCGCGCAGCGGCGGCGCCCCGCCGTCCTCCGCCCGCACCTCCACCTCGTACTCCGACACCCGCTCCCGGTCCAGCGCCTCCCGCAGCACCAGCGAGTACGAGCCCGCGAACCTCGCCACCAGCCCGAACGGCGCCGGCGGCCACACCGCGCACCGCACCCGCCCGTTCGCCCCCGAGTCCCGGTCCGACACGCTCAGCAGCGCCACCACCGTCCCCACCGACGCGTCCTCCGGCACCGGCACCGACAGCGACGTCACCCACACCTCCGGCGCGTTGTCGTTCACGTCCACCACCTCCACCACCACCTTGCAGTGACCCGACAGCGGTGGGTTGCCCTGATCCGCTGCATCCACTTGCAGGCGATAGAGACCAACAACCTCAAAGTCTAAGTCACCCCTAAGACGGATCTCTCCGCTGTTTCTGTCGAGCTCGAAAACGTCTCCTCCATCCTGCGGGAACACCTTCTGGAGAGAATACGAGATATTCCTGTTCGTCCCCTCATCCAGATCCGTGGCGTTTAGTCTGATCACTAAAGTGCCGCGTTCCGTATTTTCCGGCAGCTGCACTTTATACACCGACTGGTTGAACTGGGGCGCGTTGTCGTTGGCATCCAGCACCGAGATCACCAGCTCCATCGTGCCCGTCAGCGACGGCCGGCCCCCGTCACTCGCCGTCAACACCAACCGGTGCACAGGCATCGTCTCGCGGTCCAGAGATTTCGCGAGCACCAGGAATAAGGACTCATCGTCTTCCTCGGTTTTCCGCAGATCCAGAGAGAAGTGGTCGCTGGGGCTGAGTGTATAGGAGAGCTGCGCGTTGGCTCCGATGTCTGCATCCGACGCGCCCTCCAGCGGGAACCGAGAGCCGGGAGGGGAGTTCTCCGTAAACTGAGGTTTTTCCGGGCGGCGGGGAAGAGCGGGGCGTTGTCGTTGATGTCGGTGACCTCCAGCTCCACGTGGAAGACGCGCAGCGGCCGCTCCACCAGCACCTCCAGCCGCAGGGCGCACGGCGCGCTCTTCCCGCACAGCTCCTCCCGGTCCAGCCGCGAGCTCACCACCAGCGCCCCGCTCGCCCCGCTCACCTCCACGCTCGCCCGCCGGCCCTGCGCCACCAGCCGCAGCCGCCAAGCCTCCGCCTCGCCCGCCTCCAGGCCCAGGTCCTGCGCCAGCCGGCCCACCACCGTCCCGGCCTTCGCTTCCTCCGGCACCGAGTACCGCACCTGCCCGACGCCCAACGCCCACCCCGCCTGCAGCAACAGCACCCGCACCACCGCACCCCAACACACGCCCATCGCTGCCGCCGCCGCCGCCGCCGCCGCCGGCACCCGCCCCCGCACGGCTCCCCGCCGCCGCCCGGACGCACCGCCTCTCCTGCCCGCCCCGCGCCGCCCCCCGCGCTCACAGCCGGGCTCTCCGCCGCACCGGCGCGGAGCCGCCTCGCCGCTCCGCCGCCGTTTCTGAGCCTGCAGCGACACCCTGTGCTGCTCCGCCGCCTCACACGCTCCCCACCAGCGCCCGCGCCGCTCATCTCCTCTCTCCTCTCTCCCTGCCCTTCGCCTCTTCCTTTTCTTTCTCTCTCTCTGTTTCGTTTTCCTTCCTCGCTTGCTCGTCTTTGCTTGCACAGATTCCTTTCCTTCCTTCTTCTCTTCTCTGCCTTTCTCTTTCTTCTTTTTCTTTCTTCCTTCCTTCAGTGCTCTCTTTTGTCGTTTCTTTCTTCCGTTCTCTTTCCTACTTTCTTTTCTTTCTTTTCTTTTCTTTTCTTTTCTTTTCTTTCTTTTCTTTTCTTCTTTTCTTTTCTTTTCTTTCTTTTCTTTTTCTTTCTTTTCTCTATCTTCTCTTTCCTCCGTCTTCTTCGTCTTTCTTTTGTTCTGTCTCCGTTTTCTCTTCCTTCTTCTTTGCGATCTTGCCCTGCTGTACCTTGTTCTTGCCTCCTGCGCCGCGGCGGCGACGACGACCGTCAAAGACGGAGCCATCAGCGCTAATTACGGGCCATCAGCGCCGGAGCGCGGTACTCTAACCAAGCGGAGGCTCTTAGGGATCAGCTCCCTTCAGCGTCTACAGAGAACGTCAGTGCACCCTGGTAACCTCCTCTATCGTCTCTTGCTTTCTCTTTTTTGTCAGCTTCCTTCCTTAATTGCTTGCTTCTTCCTTTCTTCCTTTCTTCCCTTCTTCCTTCCTTCTTTTCTTCCTTTCGTCTCTCCCCCCCCCCACCTTTCTATGAACAGAGATAACGTCGGTGCATGCTAGTAAACCGTTTAATGGTTCATCTCGTTATCTTCTTTCTCTCCAGTGTTCTTTCCTTCCCTCTCTGCTTTCTCTTCTTTCCCCTTTTTATCCTTCTTCTCTTCTTTTCCCTGTTCTTCCCTCACCATCTCATCTTCTTCCTTCTTTGCCTCTTCTCTCCCTCGTTTAACACGTCTTCTCTAGGACTACATCACTCTCGCAATGGAGCATGGACACGCCCCTTTGTAAAAACTCTCATTCCTCTTCCTCACCACTTCTCATCAAGCCTTGCACAGGGTCCCCGAGTACCGAGGATACTGTGGTCCTCAACTCCAAGCAGCGTGTAGAGATAACGTCGGTGCATGCTGGTAATCTCCTCTATCATCTCGTCCTTCCTTTCTCTTCTTGCTCTCTCTCCTTCTTCCGTGCTGGCTTTTTACTTGCATACATTCCTTCCTTCTTCCTCCTTTCTCTTCCGTTCTCTCCTCCTTTCTCTTCCTTTCACCTTTCTTCTCTTTCCTCTTTCTTTGCCTTCTCTTCCTTCACTTCCTTTTTCTTTCCTGCCTCGCACTACCCTCCCTTGCCTCCCCTTCTCTTCTGCTTCCGTATTTCTGCTTTTCTTTTCCCCTTTACGAAAATGTTTTCTAAATGTCTACATCCTTCTTGCCGCGTAGCACCGAAATGCCCTTGGACAAGAGCTCTCATGGTGGCCTGACACCCCTCCGGACAGGAACAACATTCCTGCTTTCCTCCGGTCGATGCAAGACAGACCAGAGGATCAGAACAGAATCCACCACCCTCTGAAACACAAGACCAAGCCCCAGCTACTTCCACATCCCTGCAAACAGCTCCAATGAGTCCAAACAACCCAGGCGAGTCTTTCCTTCAGGGACTCAAACCCATCACAGCCCAGCATGACAACCCTCCAGGAAGGATGAAAAAGCACGGGGCAACCACAGCTCCGAGCACTCTTCATATACCTCAGTGAAGAGCTATTCTTCTGGCCTCCTTTTCCACCTGCATGACAAATGGCAAGCTCTTGCTTCTCCTTTCAGGCAGGCATGCACTGCCAGAACACCACACCAGGAACCTCTGTACCCAGGGACTTCAAGGTCCCATGGAATACCTCTCACTCATTAGCATCATCCACCGTCAAAAGCCATGAAGGAAACACCACGGCACTTTCACTGAGAACATCCCCTCGACTCCCAACACATCCACACCGAGAATGCAGTAGGGTCCCTCTCCATCCATGCTTGCTGTCACTGCCTCACACTGTGCCTGGAAGCAGCAAGAAAGGAATGAGAGCAGGCAGTGGTGCTTTGCTGCTCTCATAGAATCACAGAATATGCAATATTGCAAGTTGGAAGGGACCCGTAAGGATCACCGAGTTCAACTCCCAGTCCAGGCAACATTCCACCTTTCCAACATGAAGATACCACAACTAAGCAGGAAGAAAAGTACAGCTGTCTCTCAAACTATCTTCTTTAGGTATGAGCGACTTCCCTCTAGCATCACTGCTTGCTTCTTCAGAAAAGCAACATTTTCAGGGGTGGGGAATTGGTTCTAAGGGACATTTTCCCTTAACGTTATCAGAGATTTCTGGGAAGAGGGACAGAAAAAAATGACCCACGTTTGGCAAAAGCCTTGAAATCCCTGGACAGTGCGCAGTGCTCCCTTATGCGCTTCTATCACGGGGGAAGCAGGAGCAACGCCTGAAAGCTAAGGACATTCTCTCAACATCAGCCTCAGCTCAGGAGACTGGAAAAGCCATCCCCCACGCTCATGGCCAACTGCCTGAAACTCTGCCACCCGACAGCAGCTGCCAAATTCAGCAGTCTGCATCTCATCCACTGTTACCGACACACTGCCAATGTGAGAGAAGGGGAAAAAAACAAAAAAAGATGGAAGTTTCTGGTAAGAGGAGAGAAGAAAACCAAAGGATCCCATTCCCCTGTATTGAAACGCAAGGCTTGCCAACTTCTTGAATAGGGAGAGCACTTCTTCCATTCCCTAGCAAGACTAAGAGCAGAGACATAACCAAGGAGAGGTTCAGAGAAGGCTGGCCAATTTTGATTGACATTTGGAAAAGCTTCTGTTGGACCAACACCATTCCCCGTCAAAAACAAGTGATCAAAGGTGTCTATGGCAGATGTCTTCACATCTGGCAGGAAGAGCACAGAGAACACTGAGGCGCAAGGATATGCAGTACTTCAGGAGGTCCTGAGACAATCCCAGGCGAGCAACCCTGTGCACCGGGCGTCTTCCTGACGTTTTCTACTGGAATCCTCTATCCCAAGCCCTGGGAAATGAGATCTCCAGCTAAGCAGACATTCTCCAGTTCTTCACCAATGACACAGTCCATGACGCATAGCATCTCCATTTCGTCAGGGAAGACTCTTCCCCACTCAAACTCACCCTCCCCGTGATGGATGCCCCGCCCTACTCCGTGCCACTCGGAGGATCGCTCCAATAGAGTTCCAAAAGATTCTGTGATTAGAGCTGTGACAGCTCTGATCCCAGTCCACACGGATTTTATTCTTTGAGAGAACCACACCAAATGCCGAAGCGCAAGAACACTCACCATATCAACTGGTGGGAGAATTGGTACCACAGAAAACCAGAGCTGGGCTGCTGTGCAGGGTTGGCCTGTACTTGCACGTGTCTCAGTTGAGCATGACAAGGGACACACCACCTCTACCGAGGCCATCTGTGCAAGTGCACAAGTACAGGCATCAAGCACACAAAGATTACGCCCACCCCCTCATCACATCCGCTTACAAATCCCGCCTGACGAGGAGCAAGGAACCATCATGGCAACATCAACGGATGGGGAAGCTACTATGGATGCCCACCACTACACAAGGACAGCACGTTGAAGCGCTACCCTCCCACAACACCTTTCTCAAACAAGCAGGAAATGGTTCATCAGACAACGTTCACCAGTCTGCCTCTCATCTCCGCTTACCAACACATTGCCTACGGCAATCGGGCAGCAGCACAAACGACTCTCTCTGGTGGGAGATCTTCATAACCTCAAAGGACACTGTGGGCATTTCAATACCATGTGACTATCTCAAGATCCAGAAGGCCTCCAACTCCAGACCCTTGCAGCATGGCAAAGGATCCTGCGAAAGAACACTCTGTGCCCATCTTGCCTCAGGCTTTCCTCTAGGCATCCGCCATTCCCCAGTCTGCAACATGCGTTCTCAAGACAAGCACATCATCTCCATTCTTGTCTGAAGACATGGCCCATGGTCTTCTCAAGCATTTCCACTTCCCTCAGACAAGCTCAAGGTCACCCTGCACATCAGCAGATGCCCAGGCCCTACTCAGTGCCACTGCTACATTCACCTCCATGAACATGCCACACTTTCCTTTCAGTCTGGCTTTTGTGGACCCTTCCATCAATGAGAGCACCACAGAAAAACATGCAGATGGTATCGCATACACGGTGTCCAGCACACTCTCCGCAGCTTACCTTTCATATCTTGTACTGCTTCAGCATCTCGGGTGGACATCTTACACACCTGGGACCAATACTATTTCCAAAGAGCATCATAGAATCATTTATGTTGGAAAAGACCCTTGAGACCGTCGAGTCCAACCATTAACCCAACACTACCAAGTCCACGACTAAACCATGTCCTGAAGCACTATGTCTTTTAAATACCTCCAGGGATGGTGACTCAACCACTTCCCTCGGCAGCCTGGTCCAATGCCTGACAACCCTTTCGGTGAAGAAATTTTACCTCATATCTACTCTAAACTTCCCCTGGCGCAACTTGAGGCCATTTCCTCTCGTCCTGTCACTTGCAACAACCTATCACAAACAACCCCCGTTCCCTCAGCTGCTCCTCATAAGTCTTGTTCTCTAGACCCTCCACCAGCTTCGTTGCTCTTCTTTCAACACCCTCCAGCACCTCCATGTCTTTCTTGTAGTGAGGGGCCCAAAACTGAACACAGTATTCGAGGTGCGGCCTCACCAGTGCCGAGTACAAAGGCATGATCACTTCCCTAGTCCTGCTGGCCACACTATTTCTCATACAAGCCAGGATGCTGTTGGCCCTTGGCCACCTGGGCACACTGCCGGCCCATATTCAGCCGGCTGGCAACCAACACCCCCAGGTCCTTTTCCTCCGGGCAGCTTTCCAGCCACTCTTCCCCAAGCCTATAGTGTTGCCTGGGGTTCTTGTGACCCAAGTGCAGGACCTGACACTTAGCCTTGTTGAATCTCACACAATTGGCCTCGGCACATCGATCCAGCCTGTCCACACCCCTCTGCAGAGCCTTCCTACCCTCAAGCAGATCAACACTCCTGCCCAACTTGGTGTCGTCTGCAAACCTACTGAGCATGCACCGATCCCCTCATCCACATCACTGATAAAGATATTAAACAGAACTGGCCCCAATACTGAGCCCTGGGGAACACCACTGGTGACCGGCCACCAACTGCATTTAACTCCGTTCACCACAACTCTTTGGGCCCGGCCAGACAGCCAGGTTTTTACCCGGCGAACAGTACACCCGTCCAAGCCATCAGCAGCCACTTTCTCCAGGAGAATGCTGTGGGAACGGTGGGTGTCAAAGGTTTTACTAAAGCCCAGGTAAACAACATCCACAGCCTTTCCCTCATCCACTAAGCCAGTCATCTTGTCAGAGAAGGAGATCAGGTTAGTCAAGCAGGACCTGCCTTCCATAAATCCATGATGTCGGGACAGCTCTAATGCAACATGGCTTCACTAAGGGCAAATCGTGCCTGATAAATTTGGTGGCCGCCTACGACGGGGTTACAGCATTGGTGGATAAGGGAAGATGCCTGACATCATCTACCTGGACTTGTGCAAAGCATTTGATACTGTCCCGCACAACATCCTTGTCTCTACAAGGGAGAGACATGGATTTGACAGGTGGACCATTTGGTGGATAAGGAATTGGCTGGATAGTCACACTCAAAGAGTTGTGGTCAACGGCTCGATGTCCGGGCAAAGACCAGTGACGAGTGGTATCCCTCAGGGGTCCGTATCGGGACCAGTATTATTTAACAACTTTGTGGGGACATGGGGGATTGAGTGCACCCTCAGCAAGTTTGTGGATGCACCAAGCTGAGTGGTGTGGTTGACCCTCTAGCAGGAAGGGATGCCATCCAGAGGGACCTTGACAGGCTAGAGAGGTGGGCCCATGCAAACCTCATGAAGTTCAACAAGGCCAAGTGCAGGGTGCTGCACCTGGGTTGGGGCAATCCCAAACATGGATACCAGCTGGGCGATGAGTGGATTGAGAGCAGCCCTGCCACGAAGGACTTGGGGCTATTGGTGAACGAAAAACTGAATACGAGCCGGCAATGTGTGCTCAAAGCCCAGAAAGCCAATCGTGTCCTGGGCTGCATCAAAAGAAGTGTGGCTAGCAGGTCAAAGGAGGTGATTCTCCCCCTCTACTCCACTCTTGTGACACCCCACATGCAGTACTGTGTTCAGCGCTGGGGCCCCCACCATAAGAAAGACATGGACCTGCTCAAGCGGGTCCAGAGGAGGGCCACAAAGATCATCAGAGGGCTGGAGCACCTCCCCGATGAGGACAGGCTGAGACACTTGGGGTTCTTTAGCCTAGAGAAGAGAAGGCTCCAGGCAGACCTTACAGCGGCCTTCCACTACTTAAAGGGGGCCTACAGGAAAGATGGGGAGGGACTCTTTATCAGGGAGTGTAGCGATAGGACAAGGGGAAACGGTTTTAAACTGAAAGAGGGTGGATTCAGATGAGATATTAGGAAGAAATTCTCTACTGTGAGGGTGGTGAGACACTGGAATAGGTTGCCCAGAGAAGTTGTGGATGTCCCATCACTGGAAGTGTTCAAGGAAAGCTTGGACAGGGCTTTGAGCAACCTGATCTAGTGGAAGATGTGCCTGCTCACTGCAGGGGGGTTGGAACTAGATGATCTTTAAGGTCCCCTCCAACCCAAACCATTCTACGATTCTATGATCATGGCAGCATCAACAGCTGTGGAAGCTGCTATGGATGACCACTACACAAGGACAGCACGTTGAAGCGCTATCTTCCCACAACATCTTTCCCAAAGCAGGAGTGAAAAGGTTCATCAGACAGTCTTCAGCTGTCTGCATCTCGTCTCCTCTTACCAACACATTGCCTACGGCAATCAGGCAGCAGCACAACGCACTGTCTCTGGTGGGAGGTATTCATAACCTCAAAAGACATTGTGGGCATTTCAGTACCACACACTGTCTCAAGATCCAGAAGGCCTCCAACTCCAGACCCTTGGGAGCCGCGAAAGATCCTGGGCAAGAACACTCCATCCCCATCCTGCTTCATACTTTCCCCTAGGCATCCTCCATTCCACAGTCTGCGACATGCATTCTCAAGACAAGCACATCATCTCCATTACTGCCCTCTTATGACATGGCCCATGGTCTTCCCAAGGATTTCCAGTTCCCTCAGTTCACATCAGCAGATGCCCAGGCCCTGCTCATGTGCCACTGCACATTCTCCTCCGCAACATGCCACTGGTTCCTTTCCCACCTCAAGGCTCACTCCAGCTTTTGCAGACCCTTCCGTCAATGACAGCACCATGAAAAAACATATGGATGACATCACATACATGGTGTCCAGTGCACTCTCCACTCTTTCTATAGGTGACGTTAGCATAGCTCTAATGGCAATGGCATTGATTCATGCTGCTGGGAGAACAATCCAAATGCTGACGAGCACCACTGTAACAGATTATATCGACTGTGTAGGAGAATTCGGTTTGGGTTTTGTTTTTGGAGGGGTGTCTTTGTCTGGTTTTGATTCTTTGTATATTTATCACGAAAACAAGATTCTAGGTCTTTGTAACTGTGTGGCTGCTGATGCAAATACTGAACAGAACATCAAACAGGCCAGCATACGTCACGCCACTACTCTGGCCAGGACTGCTACTCTGCAACCTGGGCGAGGGGAGAAGCAGAAAAAGAAAAAGAAAATTCCCGTTTCTGACACCTACCTGCGTCACACTCCTCTCCCTGAACACTTAGACTACAAGTAGAGTGACACATACTTGGAAAAACAACAGAGGAAAGTCCGCAAAGACTTCCCTACTTTCTTAATGATTCTGGTGGGAGAATGAAAAGGGAGAAATTACTCCACGGGGAGAGAAAACCCTGAAGCCTCAACTGTCACCTCGCATCACGGCTCTTGCAGGGGACAATCACACAGGAGGGGACAGACTTTTCCACAAGAAACTTTCCACATCTCATACCAGCACAATCAGCACTCTGCAACGCGATAAGGCACCAAATAGCGCCTGGGGCACTGTCACCGTCACAGCCTGCCTGTCTGCACTCCTTCAGCAAGCTCGCGTGCAAACGCTACACACCCCCAAGCAAGAGCGTCTCGAAAGCTGATGTCGTGGCACCTCTCATCGCAGCCGGCAGCGATTTTTTACTCTACGGGAGAACAGCTCACACCCACAGCAGCAAACTTCAGCTGCCGACGGTAACCGCCGCCGGCTGCGGCAGTACCGCTAGTTTCCCCCACAGCGAGAGCCGAGGGGCTCCGGCAAGGACGCGGAGGCAGATGCAAAGGTGCCGTGAACACCCTTGAGCACCCGCCAAGCACCCACCGCCCGCAGGCCCCGCGGGCTGAGCCCGCCTCCCACCAGCGCCTGCCCAGGCGGCGGGCCAGAACGAAGACCGCGAAGAAGGGCGGAGGGAGACCGAGAAGAAGGGCGAAGGGGCGAGAGGCCAGAAAGGGAGGGCCACTGACCGTGTCCAGGAGAGCGGGCGGCTCCGGCTGCGTCCCTTCGCCGCGGGGCCGGGCGGCGGCGGGAAGTTGGGCTGAAAACCATCAGGTCGCTCTTGCCCGCGCCGTCCGCCACGCACAGGCTCCGGCTCTGGCGCTGCGAGTACGACCAGCTCCCACTTCGCTGGCGCACACCAGCGTCGCCGGCCCGGGCCCCGACACCACGGCCGCCCGCGGCGACCACGCGACGCCCCGTACAGCACCACCGCCAGCACGAACACGCTCGACACCGCGCAGATGGCCACCACCAGCCACACGTTCGTCGCCGACGACGCCGCCGACGCGCCGCCCGCCGCGCCCGCCGCCGGCCGCAGCCCCGCTCCCGACGACGACGACGACGACGACGACGACGAGGAGCCCGCGGCCGCCAGCGCGCCTCGGCGCCCTCACCAGCGACACGCTCAGCGTGGCCGTGGCCGAGCGCGCCGGCTCCCGTGGTCCCGCACCACGATCACCAGCCTCTGCCGCGGGCCGTCCGCCTCCTCCAGCGCCCGCGCCGTGCTCACCTCGCCGCTGTACAGCCCCACGCGGAACGGGCCCTTCCCCCGCGGCTCCCACAGCTCGTAGCGCAGCCACGCGTTGTAGCCCGAGTCCGCGTCCACCGCCCGGACCTTCGCCACCACCTGCCCCGCCGGCGCCCCCCACGCCGCCCACGCCCACAGCGCCCCCGAGACCGGACCCGACGACGACCAGCCCGACGCCCGGGCCCCGGCCCGACGCCCGGCGCCGGCAGCAGCGCCGGCGCGTTGTCGTTCTCGTCCACCACGAAGAGCTGCACCGTGGCGTTGCCGCACAGCGGCGGCTCCCCCGCGTCCACCGCCCGCACCTCGAACTCCAGCACCTGCACCTCCTCGTAGTCCAACGGACGCAGCGCCCACACGCGCCCGCTCTCCGCGTCCACCGACACGTAGCTCGACGCCGCCCGCACCCCCCGCCCGCCCCCGCGCCCCGCCCACGCCCTCCGCCACCGAGTACCTCACGCGCCCGTTCCCCGCCTCGTCCGCGTCCCGCGCCCACAGCCGCGCCAGCTCCGCGCCTGCCGCGTTGTTCTCCCGCGCCAGCACCGTGTACACGGCCTGCGCGAACGCCGGCGCGTTGTCGTTCACGTCCGACACCGCACCCGCACCCCGCGGCTGCCGCGCAGCGGCGGCGCCCCGCCGTCCTCCGCCCGCACCTCCACCTCGTACTCCGACACCCGCTCCCGGTCCAGCGCCTCCGCAGCACCAGCGAGTACGAGCCGCGAACCTCGCCACCAGCCCGAACGGCGCCGGCGGCCACACCGCGCACCGCACCCGCCCGTTCGCCCCCGAGTCCCGGTCCGACACGCTCAGCAGCGCCACCACCGTCCCACCGACGCGTCCTCCGGCACCGGCACCGACAGCGACGTCACCCACACCTCCGGCGCGTTGTCGTTCACGTCCCCACCTCCAGCTCCACGCTGCAGTGACCCGACAGCGGGGTGTCCCTTTATCTCTCGCTTCGATTTGGATCTCGTGTAAACGGACGTCTTCAAAGTCCAGGGCGCCCGTGAGACGGATCTCGCCCGTCTTCGCATCAATGGTGAACAGGTCTCTGTTACCAGCAGGAACCGAACTGACGATGCTGTAAGAAAACTCCTGATAAGACCCTCGTCCGGATCCGTGGCGTTCACTCGCACCACAACGTCCCCTCCGCAGAGCTCTCCGACAGCTCCACTTTGTACACCAACTGGTTGAACTGGGGCGCGTTGTCGTTGGCGTCCAGCACGAGATCACCAGCTCCATCGTGCCCGTCAGCGACGGCCGGCCCCCGTCACTCGCCGTCAACACCAACCGGTGCACAGGCATCGTCTCGCGGTCCAGAGATTTCGCGAGCACCAGGAATACAGATTTCCTATTTTCATCCGAGGCTTTAACATCGAGCGTAAAGTGGTCGCTGGGCTGAGTGTATAGGAGAGCTGCGCGTTGGCTCCGATGTCTGCATCCGACGCGCCCTCCAGCGGGAACCGAGAGCCGGGAGGGAGTTCTCCGGTAAAGTGAGGTTTTTCCGGGCGGCGGGGAAGAGCGGGGCGTTGTCGTTGATGTCGGTGACCTCCAGCTCCACGTGGAAGACGCGCAGCGGCCGCTCCACCAGCACCTCCAGCCGCAGGCGCACGGCGCGCTCTTCCCGCACAGCTTCCTCCGGTCCAGCCGCGAGCTCACCACCAGCGCCCCGCTCGCCCCGCTCACCTCCACGCTCGCCCGCCGGCCCTGCGCCACCAGCCGCAGCCGCCAAGCCTCCGCCTCGCCCGCCTCCAGGCCCAGGTCCTGCGCCAGCCGGCCCACCACCGTCCCGGCCTTCGCTTCCTCCGGCACCGAGTACCGCACCTGCCCGACGCCCAACGCCCACCCCGCCTGCAGCAACAGCACCCGCACCACCGCACCCCACACACGCCCATCGCTGCCGCCGCCGCCGCCGGCACCCGCCGGGCCCCGCACGGCTCCCGCCGCGCCCGGACGCACCGCCTCTCCTGCCCGCCCCGCGCCGCCCCCCCGCGCTCACAGCCGGGCTCTCCGCCGCACCGGCGCGGAGCCGCCTCGCCGCTCCGCCGCCATTTCTGAGCCTGCAGCGACACCCTGTGCTGCTCCGCCGCCTCACACGCTCCCCACCAGCGCCCGCGCGCTCATCTCCTCTCTCCTCTCTCCCTGCCCTTCGCCTCTTCCTTTCGCTTCTTTTTTCTTGTTTCTTTATTTCTTTTCCCTTGCTTGTTTGCTCTTTCCTTCTTCCTTTCTCTTTCTTCTTTGCTCCTTCTTCCTCTTTCTATTCCGTTCTCTCGTTCTTCCTTTCTTTCCTACTATTTTTCTTCTCTTTCTTCTCCCTTCTCTTCCTGATCTCTTTCCTCTGTCTCCTCTTTCCAAATTCTTTCTGCTTCTTCTCTTTCCTCCTTCTCTTCCTTCTTGCCGTGCCCTATTCTTTCTCCCCTTTCCCTTCCCTTTAAATCCTTCTCGCTTCTTTACCCCTGCTCGCAGCTCGCCAGTCGCCTCCGGCGCCGCGGCGGACACCCTCAAAGACGGAGCCATCAGCGCTAATTGCGGGCCATCAGCGCCGGAGCGCGGTACTCTAACCAAGCCGAAGGCTCTAGGGATCAGCTCCCTTCAGCGGCTACAGCTAAGCTCCGTGTGTTTTCGTAATCTCGTCTATCGTTCGTTCGTTCGTTCGTTCGTTCCTTCCTTCCTTCCTTCCCTCCTTTCTTCCTTCCTTTCTCTCCCTCACCACCTTTCTGTGAACAGTGATAGCGTCCGTGCATGCTAGTAACTCATTTATCCTTTCTTCTTTTCTTGATCTTCTTTCTCTCTGTTGCTCGCTTTCTTCTTGTTTGCTTTCTTTCTCTCTGTTGTTCTTCCTTCCTTCTTTCCTTCTCTGCTTCTCCTCTTTCTCCTCCTCCTCTCTTCCCTGTCCTGCTCTCCCCTTCTCTTCTTCCCTCTTTGCCTCTTTCCATGTCTCCTTTACCAACAGCTTCTCTATATGACTACATCACCCTCGCCATGGAGCACGGACATGCCCTCTGCCAAGAGCTCTCATTCCTCTTCCTCAACACTTTTCATCAAGCCTTGCACAGTGTCTCTGAGTAGTGAGGATGCTGAAGTCCTCACCTCCATTCACCACGTAGAGATAACATCTCCTCTGTCCGTCCATCCATCCGTCCTTCCTTCCTTTCTTCTTCATCATCTTTCTGTCTTGCTTCCTTGCTTGCTTTTTCCTTGCATACAGTCCTCTTTTCCCATCTTCCTTGCTCTTTCTTTCCTTCTCCTTTTTCTTTCCTCCTTCCTTTCTCGTTCCTTTTCTCCTCCTTTTTCTTTCATCTCTTCCTTTCTCTTCCTTTCACCTTTTTCCTCTTTCCTCCTTTTCTTCGCTTCCTTTTTTCTTTTTGCCCTCACCCTACCCTATCCTTGACTCCCCTTCTCTTCTGATTCCAGCCTCCTCTCTTCTTTTCCACTTTAACAAAACATTTTCTACACCACGCTCCACATGAAGCACAGCACGCCCTTTGGCAAGAGCTCGCATTCCTCTTCCCTTCCACCTTCCATCCCTCCAGACAAGTTACAACTTTCCTCCTTTCCTCCAGTCTATGCAAGACACACAGACGCCCCTCCACCTCCACATCCCTCCCTTCTCAAAGAACACCACACTCTTCAGCCTCCACTCCTCGCAAGGACCCAGCAAATAACACAGCAAGGCAATCATATGGCAAAGAACACCTCTCCTACATCACAACAGAATCCACCACCCTCTGTAACACAAGACAAGCCCCAGCTACTTCCACATCCCTGAAAACAGCTCCAAAGACTCCAAACAACCCAGGGGTCTTTCTTTAGGGAAATCAAACCCATCACAGCCAAGCACGATGATCCTGCAAGAAGGCTGAAAAAGCACGGGGTAACCACAGCTCCCGAGCACTCTTCATGTATCTCAATGAGGAGCTATTCCTCTGGCCTCCTTTTCCACCTGCACACTGAATGGCAAACTCGTGCTTCCCTTTCAGGGAGGCACGCACTGCCAGAACAACACAGGGCCATTAGTTCCCACGGAATACCTCCCACTCATTAGCAACACAGGGCCATTAGTCCCCACGGAATACCTCCCACTCATTAGCATCATCCACCCCTCACACACCCAAACAAAAGCCACAAGAGTAACACCACGGCATGTTCATCAGAACATCCCCTTGGCTCCCAACACATCCACTCCATCAAATGGATTGCGGTCCCTCCTCCATCCGTGCTTGCTGCCGCCTGCTCACCCTGTGCCTGGGAGCAGCAGCAAAGGAACGAGAGCAGGCAGTGGTGCTTTGCTGCTCCAAACCTACAGGCATTACAATCCAGGCAACATTTGCTCGATCCAACATGAAGATACCGCAACTAAACAGGAACAAAAGTACACCCGTCTCTCAAAACATCTCGTCTTTATGTACAAGACACATGTGAAGAAAACATCCACTTTAGGTGGGAGTGACTTACCTGTAGCATCACTGGTTGCTGCTTCTGAAAAGAAACATTTTCAGGACAGGACATTTGGGTTTAAAGGATATTTTCCCTTAACATTATCAGAGATTTCTGAGGTTGTTGGACAGAAAAAGAAATGACTCATGTTCTGCCAAAATGTTGAAACCATTGTACAGTCTGCTCCTTGAGCTCTGACCGGCTTGGTGCCGTGGCCACTTCCCTGGGAGCCTGTTCCAGTGACTGACCACCCTCTCAGTCAAGAACCTTTTCCTAATGTCCAACCTGAACTTCCCCTGATGCAGCTTCCTACCATTTCCTCATGGCCTATCGCTGGTGACCAGAGAGAGGAGATCGGCACCTCCCCCTCCGCTGCCCCCCTCGAGGAAGTTCTAGACTGCGATGAGGTCACCCCTCAGCCTTCTCTTCTCCAAGCTGAACAAACCAAGTGACCTCAGCTGCTCCTCATAAGTCTTGCCCTCGACACCTTTCACCATCTTGGTCACCCTCCTCGGGACACACTCTAATAGTTTGATGTCCTTCTTCTAGGAGGCACCCAAAACCGCACACAGAACTCGAGATGGGGCGGCACCAGTGCAGTGTAGAGTGGGACAATCACCTCCCTCAACCAGCTAGCCATGCTGGGCTTCATGCACCCAGCCACGGCTGGCCTTTTGGCTGCCAGGGCACACTCTTGACTCCTATTCAACTTGCATCCACCCAAACCCCCACATCTTGTTCCGCAGGGCTGCTCGCCACCCTCTCGTCCCCCAATTTTGTACCTATAACCAGGATTACCCTGTCCCACGGGCAGAACCCGGCACTTGCTCTTGTTACATTCCATACGGTTGGGATTGCCCAGCTCTCCAGCCTATCCAGATCTCTCTCTAAGGCCTCCCTGACTGGCCGCCAGCCTGATGTAACCCCATTGACTCTGACTCTTTGACCCCAACCCATCAGCCAACTGCTCACCCAATGTATTAGGGACTTCTCTTATGACAAGCATTACGACAGCTGTATGGGGACATTTTATCCAGAAGGATACTGTGAGAGACGGTTCAAAAGCTTTGCTAAAATCCAAAAAAACCCACATCTACTGGCTTCCTTGGGCAACTAGATGGGTGACCTTCTCATAAAAGGAAATTAACTTACTTAAACAGGACTTTCCCCTCGTGAACCGTGCTGGCTACGACCAATGACTGCAGTCTCTCTCAAGTGTTTTTCAATAACTCCCGAACAACCTTCTCCATAATTTTCCAGGCACTGAAGTGAGGCTGACAGGCCTGTCATTACCAGGCTCTTCCTTCTTACCCTTCCTGAAATTGGGACAACTTTTTGCTGGCTTCCACTCAACTGGGACCTCTCCAGACTTCCAAGACCGTTGAAAAATAATGGAAAGAAGTCCCGCCATAACATCGCCAGCTCCTTCAGTACCCTGGATGAATCCCATGGCCTCCATAGACTTATGTGCCTCCAGCTGGAGCAGCAAGTCTCAAACAAGTTCAGAGTTGGCTGGGAGCTTAGCATTCCCCCAGTCAAGGTCTTCCAACACAGGGCTCTGGGTCCCAGGCCCATCATCGGTGTGAAAGACAGAGGCAAAGAAGGCATTAAACATCTCTGCTTTCTCTACACCCCTATTTGTGAGGTGGTCGACCTCATCAAGTAACGGACCGATGTTATCTCTGATCCTTCTTTGGCTGTGAACATATTTTACAAAGCCCTTTTTGTTGTCCTTCACACTGCTGGCCAGCTTGAACTCTACTTGAGCTTTGGCCACGTGAATTTTCTCCCTACAGCGGCAAACAGCAGCTCTGTAGTCCTTCCCTGTCACCCATCCTTCCTTTCAATGTCCACACACTTTCCTCTTCTGCCTAAGTTCTAGAGGATCCCTGCTCAGCCAAGCCAGCCTTCTGCCCCCCGCTGCTTGACTCCGACGCTTTCGAATTGCCTGCTCCTGCGCTCTTTAAGAGATGGCTCTTAAAAAGGGACCAGCATTCATGGACCCCACTACCTTCAAGAGCACATTCTCAGGGACCTTACTAACTAGTTCCTTCAGCAGCCCCAGCTCTGCTCTCCCCATATCCAGCGTCAAAGTTTTGCTGGCAGTTTTTCTCCTACTGACAATGATTTGAAACTCAACTACTTTCATGGTCCATGTGACCCACACAGCCACCAAGCACCTCTTCACCCAGGAGTCCCTCTCTCTTTACAACAACACATCCAGGAGGGCACCTTTGCTTCTCGGCTCCCTTAGTACCTGCACCAAGAAGTTATCTCAACATCCTGCAGGATTTTCCTGGACCTGTTTGGGTCTGCTGTATGATATTCCCAGTTGACGTCTGGGAAGTTAAAATTGCCCATAAGGAAAAGGGCAGCTGATCGAGACATATCCCTTCATTCCTTGCAGAATGATTCATCAGTGTGGTCATCCTGGCTGGGTGGTCGATAGTAGACTCACACAACAACAGCCGCTTTATTTGCTTTCCCTTAATCCTTACCCAGAGGCTCTCGACCCTGTCGTCGCCAACTGCAAGCGCCATACAATCCAACCCCTCCCTTATATACAGCACCACCCGCCCGCCTCACCTGCCCTGCCTAGCCCTCCACAAGAGCCTAGAACCGGCCATCACGCCACACCAGTCACAGGACTCTTCCCACCAGCTTTCGCTTAGGCCAATGACGTCGTAGCTCTGGGACTGGGCCAAAGCTTCTAGCTCCTCTTCTTCATTCCTCATGCTCCACGCATTAGCATAGAGACATTTCAAATGTGTTCCAGTCTACTCAGCACATCGTGGAGCACACTGAAGGACCTCGCTAGCACACCGTCCCTCACACGCTGGCGTGCCGCCCCAGGGCTTATCACTAGCGAGCCTCGTTTTATCCCCTTCCCCTTCAAATCTACTTTAAAGCTCTTTCAATAAGCCCTGCTAACTGGGTTTTTTAACAACATCAACGGCTGTGGAAGCTGCTACAGATGCCCACCACTACACAAGGACAGCACATTCAAGTGCTACCCTCCCACAACACCTTTCCCAAAACAACAGGGAAAAGGTTCATCAGACAGGATTCAGCACTCTGCATCTCACCAGCTCTTACCAACACATTTCCTATGTCACTCAGGCAGCAGCACAAGGGTCTCTCCCTGCTGAGATACATTCACAACCTCAAAAGAATCCCATTCCACTGCATTGAAAGGCAAGAAGAGAACAACTGGGCACAAGGCTATGCAGAACTTCTGGAGCTCCTGACAGGGTTCCGGCCAAGTAGCACTCTCTGCCACAGCTCTTCTTGAGGTTTTTGGCTGGCATCCTCTTTCCTGTGCCCTGGGAAACGGGATCTCCAGCTAAGCGGACATGCTCCACCTCTTCCCCAATGACACAGTCTGTGTTCTGACCCGCATCTCCATTTCCTCAGGCAAGACTCTTCCCCGCTCAAGGTCACCCTCCCCATGATGGATCCCTCCAATGGAAGTCATGCCCTTCTGTGACAGAAGGCCTCCAACTCCAGACCCTTGGGAGCCTGCAAAAGGATCCTGGGCAAGAACACTCCGTGTCCATCCTGCCTCAGGCTTTCCTCTAGGCATCCTCCATTCCAACTCCGACACATGCGTTCTCAAGACAAGCACATCATCTCCCATTGCTGTCTTCTCGTGACATGGCCCATGGTCTTCCCGAGGATTTCCAGTTCCCACAGACAAGTCCTCCCACTGCTCACAATCACTCGTCACAGCAAGAGACGGTCAGGCCCTACTCATGCCACGTCCAACATTCACCTCTGCAACATGCCACAGTTTCCTTTCCACCTCAAGCTTGCAGACCCTTCCATCAATGACACCACCATAAAAATCACACAGATGGTATCATATACACGGTGTCCCGCACGATCTCTGCGCTGACCTGTCATGTTTGGCAAGGCTTCAGCTATCTCAGATGGAAATGTGGCAGACCTGGGAGCAATATCCTTTCTAAAGGTGATGTCAGGACAGCTCTAATGGCAATGGCATTGCTTTCATGCTGTGAGAGAACAACCCAACCATTGAGGAGCACAGCACTCTAATGGATGATATCTACTCTATTGTTGCACAGTTTGATATGGGTTTGGGGTTTTTATTTGTTTGTTTCTTTTTTAATCAAACTGAAGGCTTCTGAGCCTTTTGTACAGTTGTCCCTGCTGATGCAAATATGGAAAGAACATCAAAACAGGCCAGTGTGCATCACGCTGCTTCTCTGGCCAGGAACGTAACTCTTCTTTTTTGTCTCCTTTACCAAAATTCTTTCCAAATGACTACACCACGCTCCACATGAAGCACAGGCACGCCCTTTGCGAAGAGCTCGCATTCCTCTTCCCTTCCACCTTCCATCCCTCCAGACAAGTTACAACTTTCCCTTTCCTCCAGTCTATGCAAGACACACAGACTGCCCCTCCACCTCCACATCCCTCCCCTTCTCAAAGAACACCACACTCTTCAGCCTCCACTCCTCGCAAGGACCAGCAAATAACACAAGCAAGGCAATCATATGGCAAAAAACACCTCTCCTACATCACAACAGAATCCACCACCCTCTGTAACACAACACCAAGCCCCAGCTACCTTCCACATCTCTTGCAAGCAGGCTCCAATGAGTCCAGACAACACATGGGAGGTTTTTTCCATTCAGGAACTCAAACCCATCACAGCCTGCAATGCCAACCCTCCAGGAAGGCTGAAAAAGCATGGGGCAACCACAGCTCCCTAGCACTCTTCATACACCTCGATGAAGAGCTATTCTTCCTGACTCTTTTTCCACCTGCACGCTGAATGGCCAGCTCTTGCTTCTCCTTTCGGGCAGGCACACTCTGCCAGAACAACACACCAGGAACCTCTGTACCCAGGGACTCTAACGCCCCATGCAATACCTCTCCTTCATTAGCATCATCCACCCATCACACACCCAAACAAAAGACATGAAGGAAACACCATGACTCTTTCACTTCGAACATCTCCTTGATGCCCAACACATCCACTCCATCAAATGGATTGGGGTCCCTCCCCATATCTCCTTGCTGCCGCCTGCTCACACTCTGCCTGGAAGCAGCAGGAAAGGAACGAGAGCAGGCAGCAGTGCTTTGCTGCTCCAAATCTAATGGCGTTATAATCCAGGCAACATTAGGTCGATCCAACATAAAGATACCACGACCGAACAGGAACAAAGTACAGCTGTCTCTCAAACACATCCACTTGAGGTGGCAGCGACTTCCCTCTAGCATCACTGCTTGCTTCTTCAGAAAAGACACATTTTCAAGGGAGGGGAACTGGTGAAAAAGAACATAGGAAATGAAAAAGAACATATGGAGGGCTGCAAAGCCACTCACTGCCTCGCAGAATCTTCCCAGATGCGTCAACTTCACCCTGAATGCTTTTGCCTTTTCACAATCTCAGATGGAAACACCACAGAGCTGCACGTAAGAACGGAGTTCTTCAGGATTCTGTGATTAGAGCTGTGACAGCTCTGACCCCAGTCCACAGGGGTTTTTTTCTTTCAGAAAAACACACCAAATGCTGAAGCGCAAGCGGTCTCACGATGTCAACTGGGTGAGAGAATTGCTACGATGGAAAAACAGATCTGTGCTCCTGTGCAGGGTTTGGCATGTACGTGCACATATCTGAAGGAGTTAATAATGACAAGACGACACACCATCTCCTCTACGGCCACCTCTGCAAGTGCACAAGTAGGGGAAGCTGAGCGCACAAAGATTACACCCACCTCCTCATGTGCCCTTACAAATCCTGCCTGAGAGGTTGCCATGATGGCAACACGAATAGCTGGGTTGGCAGACTGAAGCACTATCCTCCCACATCTTCTTTCCCAAAACACCAGGGAAAATATTCATCAGTCTGCATGTCACCCCTACTTACCAGCACATTGCCTTCGGCAGGCAGGCAGCAGCACAAGGGTCAGCCTCTGGTGCAAGGTACTCATAACCTCAAAAGACATCGTGGGCATTTCAGTACCACACACTGTCTCAAGATCCAGAAGGCCTCCAACTCCAGACCCTCGCAGCATGGGAAAAGATCCTGGGCAAGAACACTTCGTGTCCATCCTGCCTCAGGCTTTCCTCTAGGCATCTTCCATTCCCTACTCGGAGACATGCGTTCTCAAGACAAGCACATCATCATCTCCCATTGCTGTCTTCTCATGACATGGCCCATGGTCTTCCCGAGGATTTTCAGTTCCCACAGACAGTCCTCGCACTGCTCGAGGTCACCCTTCACATCAGCAATGCCCAAGCCCTACTCAGTGCCACTGCCACATTCACCTCCATGAACATGCCACTGTTCCCTTTCCCACCTCAGGGCTCACTCCAGCTTTTCCAGACCCTTCCCAGCAATGACACCACCAGAAAAATCACACAGATGGCGTCATATACATGGTGTCGGCAGGCTCTCTGCTCCTGAACCCTCATGTTTTGCAATGTTTCAGCTATCTCAGAAGGAAATGTGGCAGACCTCGGAACATTACTCTTTCTAAAGTGATGTCGGGGCACCTCTAATGGCAAGAGCATATTTCATGCTGTGACAGAACAACCTAACGTTGATGACCACCCCACTCCAATGGATGGTATTGACTGTGTAGGAGAATTTGCTTTGGGTTTTGGTTTGGTGGGTTTATTGGGGGTGGGGTGGGGGGGTGTTTGCTTGTTTGTTTGTTTGCTTTTCCGAAAAGAAGATTTCCAGGGCTTCTGTAAAGTGTGGCTGCTGATGCAAATATTGAAAGAACATCAAAACAGGCCAGCATACGTCACGCCACTACTCTGGCCACAAACGAGAGACCACAACCTGGGGGACGCTGGAAACTGGAAAATAAAATGAAAAGTCCCGTTTCTCACACCTATCTTGTGTCACACTCCTCTCCCTGAACACTTTAGACTCCTAAGTAGAGTGATAGCATACTTGGAAAAACAACAGAGGAAAAGTCCACAAAGCCTTCCCTACTTTCTTAATGACTCTGGTGGGAGAATCAAAAGGGAGAAATTACTCCACGGGGAGAGAAAACCCTGAAGCCTCAATTGTCACCTCGCATCACAGCTCTTGCAGGGGACAATCACACAGGAGGAGGACAGACTTTTCCACAAGAAAACTTTCCACATCTCATACCAGCACAATCAGCACTCTGCAACGCGAATAAGGCACCAAATAGCGCCTGGGGCACTGTCACCATCACAGCCTGCCTGTCTTGCACTCCTTCAGCAAGCTCGCGTGCAAACGCTACACACCCCCAAGCAAGAGCGTCTCGAAAGCTGATGTCGTGGCACCTCTCATCGCAGCCGGCAGCGATTTTACTCTACGGGAGAACAGCTCACACCCACAGCAGCAAACCTCAGCTGCCGACGGTAACCGCCGCCGGCTGCGGCAGTACCGCTAGTTTCCCCCCACAGCGAGAGCCGAGGGCTCCGGCAAGGACGCGGAGCAGATGCAAAGGTGCCGTGAACACCCTTGAGCACCCGCCAAGCACCCACCGCCCGCAGGCCCCGCGGGCTGAGCCCGCCTCCACCAGCGCCTGCCCAGGCGGCGGCCAGAACGAAGACCGCGAAGAAGGGCGGAGGGAGACCGAGAAGAAGGGCGAAGGGGCGAGAGGCCAGAAAGGGAGGGCCACTGACCGTGTCCAGGAGAGCGGGCGGCTCCGGCTGCGTCTCCTTCGCCGCGGGGCCGGGCGGCGGCGGGAAGTTGGGGCTTGAAAACCATCAGGTCGCTCTTGCCCGCGCCGTCCGCCACGCACAGGCTCCGGCTCTGGCGCTGCGAGTACGACCAGCTCCCCACTTCGCTGGCGCACACCAGCGTCGCCGGCCCGGGCCCCGACACCACGGCCGCCCGCGGCGACCACCGCGACGCCCCGTACAGCACCACCGCCAGCACGAACACGCTCGACACCGCGCAGATGGCCACCACCAGCCACACGTTCGTCGCCGACGACGCCGCCGCGCCGCCGCCGCGCCGCCCTCCGCGCCGCCGCCGGCCGCAGCCCGCTCCCGACGACGACGACGACGACGACGACGACGAGCCCGCGGCCGCCAGCGCCGCCTCGGCGCCCTCCACCAGCGACACGCTCAGCGTGGCCGTGGCCGAGCGCGCCGGCTCCCCGTGGTCCCGCACCACGATCACCAGCCTCTGCGCGGGCCGTCCGCCTCCTCCAGCGCCCGCGCCGTGCTCACCTCGCCGCTGTACAGCCCCACGCGGAACGGCCCTTCCCCCGCGGCTCCCACAGCTCGTAGCGCAGCCACGCGTTGTAGCCCGAGTCCGCGTCCACCGCCCGGATCTTCGCCACCACCTGCCCCCGCCGGCGCCCCCCACGCCGCCCACGCCCACAGCGCCCCCGAGACCGGACCCGACGACGACCAGCCCGACGCCCCGGGCCCCGGCCCGACGCCCGGCGCCGGCAGCAGCGCCGGCGCGTTGTCGTTCTCGTCCACCACGAAGAGCTGCACCGTGGCGTTGCCGCACAGCGGCGGCTCCCCCGCGTCCACCGCCCGCACCTCGAACTCCAGCACCTGCACCTCCTCGTAGTCCAACGGACGCAGCGCCCACACGCGCCCGCTCTCCGCGTCCACCGACACGTAGCTCGACGCCGCCCGCCACCCCCCGCCCGCCCCCGCGCCCCCGCCCACGCCCTCCGCCACCGAGTACCTCACGCGCCCGTTCCCCGCCTCGTCCGCGTCCCGCGCCCACAGCCGCGCCAGCTCCGCGCCCGCCGCGTTGTTCTCCCGCGCCAGCACCGTGTACACGGCCTGCGCGAACGCCGGCGCGTTGTCGTTCACGTCCGACACCGGCACCCGCACCCGCGGCTGCCGCGCAGCGGCGGCGCCCCGCCGTCCTCCGCCCGCACCTCCACCCGTACTCCGACACCCGCTCCCGGTCCAGCGCCTCCCGCAAGCACCAGCGAGTACGAGCCCGCGAACCTCGCCACCAGCCCGAACGGCGCCGGCGGCCACACCGCGCACCGCACCCGCCCGTTCGCCCCCGAGTCCCGGTCCGACACGCTCAGCAGCGCCACCACCGTCCCCACCGACGCGTCCTCCGGCACCGGCACCGACAGCGACGTCACCCACACCTCCGGCGCGTTGTCGTTCACGTCCACCACCTCCACACCACGCTGCAGTGACCGACAGCGGTGGTGCCCTTTGTCTCTCGCTTCACATAGCGATAGAGACCAACCGACTTCATCGAAGTCAAGCACCCCTAAGACGGATCTCCCGCGTCTTCTGTCGAGCTCGAAAATCTCCCTCCATCCTCGGGAACAGCCTTCTGGTCGGAGGAATACGAGTCACCTCACTGTTCGTCCCTCATCCAGAATCCGTGGCGTTTAGCTCGCACCACAAAGTCCGCTCCGCAGCGCTTTCCGGCAGCTCCACTTTATACACCAACTGGTTGAACTGGGGCGCGTTGTCGTTCACGTCCAGCACCGAGACCACCAGCTCCATCGTGCCCGTCAGCGACGGCCGGCCCCCGTCACTCGCCGTCACCAACAACCGGTGCACAGCATCGTCTCGCGGTCCAGAGATTTCGCGAAACACAGGATAGGACTCATTCGTCTCATTCGATTTTCGCAATCCAGAGAGAATGCTCGCTGGGGCTGAGTGTATAGGAGAGCTGCGCGTTGGCTCCGATGTCTGCATCCGACGCGCCCTCCAGCGGGAACCGAGAGCCGGAGAGGGAGTTCTCCGATAAAGTGAGGTTTTTCCGGGCGGCGGGGAAGAGCGGGGCGTTGTCGTTGATGTCGGTGACCTCCAGCTCCACGTGGAAGACGCGCAGCGGCCGCTCCACCAGCACCTCCAGCCGCAGGGCGCACGGCGCGCTCTTCCCGCACAGCTCCTCCCGGTCCAGCCGCGAGCTCACCACCAGCGCCCCGCTCGCCCCGCTCACCTCCACGCTCGCCGCCGGCCCTGCGCCACCAGCCGCAGCCGCCAAGCCTCCGCCTCGCCCGCCTCCAGGCCCCAGGGTCCTGCGCCAGCCGGCCCACCACCGTCCGGCCTTCGCTTCCTCCGGCACCGAGTACCGCACCTGCCCGACGCCCAACGCCCACCCGCCTGCAGCAACGCACCCGCACCACCGCACCCCAACACACGCCCATCGCTGCCGCCGCCGCCGCCGCCGCCGCCGCCGGCACCCGCCCGGGCCCCGCACGGCTCCCCGCCGCCGCCCGGACGCACCGCCTCTCCTGCCCGCCCCGCGCCGCCCCCCGCGCTCACAGCCGGGCTCTCCGCCGCACCGGCGCGGAGCCGCCTCGCCGCTCCGCCGCCGTTCTGAGCCTGCAGCGACACCCTGTGCGCTCCGCCGCCTCACACGCTCCCCACCAGCGCCCGCGCCGCCGGCCCCGCGCCGCTCATCTCTCCTCTCTCCCTGCCCTTCGCCTCTTCCTTTCGCTTCTTCTTGTCCTCTTTTTTTTTCCCCCGCTCCTTACTTCTTTCTTCTCGCGTGCTAGTCTTTGCTTGCACAGATTCCTTTCCTTCTTCTTCCTCTGTCTTTCTTCTTTCTCTATCTTCCTTCCTTCAATGCTCTCTCTTTGCCTTTCTTTCTTTCCTTCTCTTCTACTTTTCTTTTCTTTTCTTTCTTTCTTTTCTTTCTTTTCTTTTCTTTTCTTTTCTTTTCTTTTTCTTTCTTTTCTTTCTTTCTTTTCTTTCTATCTTCTCTTTCCTCCGTCTTCTTCGTCTTTCTTTTGTTCTGTCTCCGTTTTCTTCTTCCTTGCTCTTCCTGACGTTCTTGCTCCTGCTGCTACCTTGTTCTTGCTCTTTCCTGCGCCGCGCTCGCGCCGCCGACGACGACCGCATCAAACGGAGCCATCAGCGCTAATTACGGGCCATCAGCGCGGAGCGCGGTACTCTAACCAAGCGGAGGCTCTTAGCGACCAACTCCCTTCAGCGTCTAGTAAGGTCGGTGCACGCTGGTAATCTCCTACGATTTCGGTCTTTCGCGCCTTTGTCATCTTCCTTCTTCCTTAATTACTTCCTTGCTTCATTCCTTCCTAGCTTTTTTCTTCCTTCCTTTCTTCTCTTCCTCTCTTCCTTCTTTCTTTCCTCCTTCTCTCCCTCACCACCTTTCTGTGAACAGTGAGAGCGTCGGTGCAGTGTACTAAACTCATTTATCGTCTCTCCTTTCTCGGTCTTCTTTTTTTCTATGCTTGCTTCGTTCTTGTTTGCTTATCTTTTCCATCCATTGTTCCTTCCTTCTTTCCTTCTCTTCTTTCCCCTCTTTCTTCTCGTCTTCTCTTCCCTGTCCTCCTCCCCTCCTTCGCTTTTTCTTCCCTCTTTGCCTCTTCCTTGTCTCCTTTACCAACAGCTTGTCTTAGATGACTACACCGCTCTCGCCATGGAGCACGGACATGCCTGGGCAAGAGCTCTTTCCTCTTCCTCAACACTTTTCACCAAGCCTTGCACACCCTCCTGAAGTACCGACCTCAGCTCCATTCAGCAGGAAGAGAGAACGTTGGTGCATGCTAGTAATCCCCTCTATCATCTCTTCCTTCCTTCCTTCCTTGCTCTTCCTTCTTTCTTTATTCCTTACTTGCTTTCTCCTTACATACAGTCCTTCCTTTCCTTCTTCCTTTCCTCGTTCTTGCCTTCTTTCTTTCTCTTTCATCCCTTCTTTTCTCTCTCTGCCTTTTTCTTTTTTGCCTCGCCCTGCCCTATCCTTGCCTCCTCTTCTCTTCTCCTTCCATACTTGCTCCTTCTTCTCTTTTTCGCCTTTACCAGAATATTTTCCTACATGTCTGCACCACGTTTGACAAGAAGCACGGGGCATGCCCTTTGGCAAGAGCTCGCATTCCTCTTCCTTCCACCTTCCATCCTCCGGACAGGGAACAACCTTCCTTGCTTTCCTCCACTCTGTGCAAGACAGACAGACTGCCCCTCCACATCTCCTTTTCCTTCTGGAAGAAGAAAACACTCTTCACCCTCCAGCACTCTCAAGGACCCAGCAAGTAACAGAAGTAAGGCCCGTTATCGAGACCACCTGAGGAACTTCAAACACATAAGTCTTACGTCGCATCCAGAGAGTCGTGCTCAATGGCTCAATGTCGTGATGGAGATCAGTGACGAGTGGTGTCCCTCACGGACCCTATGGGGACCAGTACTGTTTCATATCTTCAATAACAACATAGACAGTGGATCGAGCGAACCCTCAGCAAATTTGCAGGTGACACCAAGCTGAGTGGTGCGGTTGACACGCCTGAGGACGGGATGCCATTCAGGCAACCTGCCCAAGCTTGAGAAGTGGGCCCATGTGAACGTCATGAGGTTCAACAAGGTCAAGTGCAAGGTCCTGCACCGTGGGTCGGGGCAACCCCGTATCAATACAGGCTGGGGCATGAAGGATTGAGAGCAGCCCTCCCGAGAAGGACTTGGGGGTACTGGTGGAGGAAAAAAGTGGGCAAGAGCCAGCAACGTGCACTCACAGCTCAGAAAGCCAACCGCATCCTCACCGAGCATCAGAAGAAGCGTGGCCAGCAGGCTGAGGGAGGGATTCTGCCCCTCTACTCCGCTCTGGTGAGACCCTACCTGCAGTACTGCATCCAGCTCTGGGTCCTCAGCACAGGAAAGACATGCACCTGTTGGAGCGGTCCAGAGGAGGCCACAAAAATGATCAGAGGATTGGAACACCTCTCCTAGGAGGAAAGGCTGAGAGACTTGGGGTTGTTTAGCCTGGAGAAGAGAGGCTCTGGGGAGACCTCTTTGGGGCCTTTCAATACTTCAAGGGGGCTTCTAAAAAGATGGGGACAGACGTCTTTAGCAGGGCCTGTTGCGATACGATAAGGGGTAATGGTTTTCAACTACAAGAGGGTAGATTCCACTAGATATAAGATCAAAGTTTTTAATGTAGGGTGGTGAAACACTGGAACAGGTCGCCCGGAGAGGTGGTCGATGCCCCATCCCTGGAAACCTTCAAGGTCAGGCTGGACAGGGCTCTGAGCAACCTGGTCTTCTTGAAGATATCCCTGCTCATTGCAGGGGGGTTGCACTAGATGACCTTTAGGGTCCCTTCCAACCAAAACCATTCTATGACGCTATGATATGACCATGAATATCTCTGCTACATCCGAAAAGAATCTACCACCTTCTGAAAAACAAGACCAAGCCCCACATACTTGGATGTCTCATGAAAGCAGGCTCCAAACAGTCCAAACAACCCAGGCGAGTCTTCCATTCAGGAACTCAAACCCATCACAGCCCAGCACGACAATCTCCAGGAAGGCGAAAAAGCACGGGCAACCACAGCTCCCGAACACTGCTCTTGTACCTCGAATGAAAGAGCTATTCTTCTGACTCATTTTTCACCTGCACAATGAATGGCCAGCTCTTGCTTCTCCTTTCGGGTAGGCATGCACTGCCAGAACAATGCACCAAAGACCATGCCGTTACCCCAGGACTTCCAAGTCCCCACGGTAATAATCTACTCTCACTCTAGTTAGATACAATTTTCACCCACCGGAGCACAATCAACTACCACCCTCACACCACCACATATAACTCTTTTATATACAACGGCCTTATAGAATAGGTATATCAGCTGACCACGCCACCTCTTCTCATGATGAAGAAATTCTCCCCTGGATTACCCAACACACATCCCACTGCCGACTAGAACCGTGCGACCTGGACTCGGTCCCCTCCTCTCTCCATCCCGTGCTCGCCGTGCCCATGGTTCGCCTGCTCACCCTGTGCCTGGAAGCAGCAGGAAAGGAACAAGAGCAGGCATTGGTGCTTTGATCAACATGCCATTGCTGGCATGACAATTCAGGCAACAGTCCGTCGATCCAACATGAAGATACCATGACTAAACAGCAACCAAAGTACAGCTGTCTCTCAAACTCATTCTCTTCAGATATGAGCAACTTACCTGTAGAATCACTGCTTGCTTCTTCAGAAAAAGAAACATTTTCAGGACAGGACAACTACTTCTAAGGGACATTTTCCCTAATGTTATCAGCTTATACTGGTGAAGCTGGACAGAAAAAAAAGACTCTTGTTCTCCAAAAGCCTTGAAATCCCTGGACAGTGCGCAGTGCTCCCTTATGCGCTTCTATCACGGGGGAAGCAGGAGCAACGCCTGAAAGCTAAGGACATTCTCTCAACATCAGCCTCAGCTCAGGAGACTGGAAAAGCCATCCCCCACGCTCATGGCCAACTGCCTGAAACTCTGCCACCCGACAGCAGCTGCCAAAATTCAGCAGTCTGCATCTCATCCACTGTTACCAACACACTGCCAATGTGAGAGAAGGAAAAACAAAAAAAGATGGAAGTTTCTGGTAAGAGGAGAGAAGAAAACCAAAGGATCCATTCCCCTGTATTGAAACGCAAGGCTTGCCAACTTCTTGAATAGGGAGAGCACTTCTTCCATTCCCTAGCAAGACTAAGAGCAGAGACATTAACCAAGGAGAGGTTCAGAGAAGGCTGGCCAATTTTTGATTGACATTTGGAAAAGCTTCTGTTTGGACCAACACCATTCCCCGTCAAAAACATAGTGATCAAAGGTGTCTATGGCAGATGTCTTCACATCTGGCAGGAAGACCACAGAGAACACTGAGGCGCAAGGATATGCAGTACTTCAGGAGGTCCTGAGACAATCCCAGGCGAGCAACCCTGTGCGCCGGGCGTCTTCCTGACGTTTTCTACTGGAATCCTCTATCCCAAGCCCTGGGAAATGAGATCTCCAGCTAAGCAGACATTCTGCAGTTCTTCACCAATGACACAGTCCATGACGCATAGCATCTCCATTTCGCCAGGGAAGACTCTTCCCCACTCAAAGTCACCCTCCCCGTGATCGATGCCCCAAGCCCTACTCCGTGCCACTCGGAGGATCGCTCCGATAGAGTTCCAAAAGATTCTGTGATTAGAGTTGTGACAGCTCTGATCCCAGTCCACACGGATTTTATTCTTTGAGAGAACCACACCAAATGCCGAAGCGCAAGAACACTCACCATATCAACTGGGTGGGAGAATTGGTACCACAGAAAACCAGAGCTGGGCTGCTGTCCAGGGTTGGCCTGTACTTGCACATATCTCAGTTGAGCATGACAAGGGGACACACCACCTCTACCGAGGCCATCTGTGCAAGTGCACAAGTACAGGCATCAAGCACACAAAGATTACGCCCACCCCCTCATCACATCCGCTTACAAATCCCGCCTGACGAGGAGCAAGGAACCATCACGGCAACATCAACGGATGGGAGCTACTATGGATGCCCACCACTACACTAAGGACAGCACATTGAAGCACTACCCTCCCACAACACCTTTCTCAAAACAAGCGGAAATGGTTCATCAGACAACGTTCACCAGTCTGCCTCTCATCTCCTCTTACCAACACATTGCCTACGGCAATCGGGCAGCAGCACAAACGACCTCTCTGGTGGGAGATCTTCATAACCTCAAAGGACATTGTGGGCATTTCAATACCATGTGACTATCTCAAGATCCAGAAGGCCTCCAACTCCAGACCCTTGCAGCATGGCAAAGGATCCTGCGAAAGAACACTCTGTGCCCATCTTGCCTCAGGCTTTCCTCTAGGCATCCGCCATTCCCCAGCCTGCAACATGCGTTCTCAAGACAAGCACATCATCTCCCATTCTTGTCTGAAGACATGGCCCATGGTCTTCTCAAGCATTTCCACTTCCCTCAGACAAGCTCAAGGTCACCTGCACATCAGCAGATGCCCAGGCCCTACTCAGTGCCACTGCTACATTCACCTCCATGAACACGTCACGCTTTCCTTTCAGTCTGGCTTTTGTGGACCCTTCCATCAATGAGAGCACCACAGAAAAACATGCAGGTGGTATCACATACACCGTGTTCAGCACACTCTCTGCAGCTTACCTTTCATATCTTGTACTGCTTCAGCAGTCTCGGGTGGACATCTTACACACCTGGGACCAATACTATTTCCAAAGAGCATCATAGAATCATTTATGTTGGAAAAGACCCTTGAGACCGTCGAGTCCAACCATTAACCCAACACTACCAAGTCCACGACTAAACCATGTCCTGAAGCACTATGTCTTTTAAATACCTCCAGGGATGGTGACTCAACCACTTCCCTCGGCAGCCTGGTCCAATGCCTGACAACCCTTTCGGTGAAGAAATTTTACCTCATATCTACTCTAAACCTTCCCCTGGCGCAACTTGAGGCCATTTCCTCTCGTCCTGTCACTTGCAACAAACCTATCACAAACAACCCCCGTTCCCTCAGCTGCTCCTCATAAGTCTTGTTCTCTAGACCCTCCACCAGCTTCGTTGCTCTTCTTTCAACACCTCCAGCACCTCAATGTCTTTCTTGTAGTGAGGGGCCCAAAACTGAACACAGTATTCGAGGTGCGGCCTCACCAGTGCCGAGTACAAAGGCATGATCACTTCCCTAGTCCTGCTGGCCACACTATTTCTCATACAAGCCAGGATGCTGTTGGCCGCCTTGGCCACCTGGGCACACTGCCGGCCCATATTCAGCCGGCTGGCAACCAACACCCCCAGGTCCTTTTCCTCGGGCAGCTTTCCAGCCATCTCTTCCCCAAGCCTATAGTGTTGCCTGGGGTTCTTGTGACCCAAGTGCAGGACCTGACACTTAGCCTTGTTGAATCTCACACAATTGGCCTCGGCCATCGATCCAGCCTGTCCACACCCCTCTGCAGAGCCTTCCTACCTCAAGCAGATCAACACTCCTGCCCAACTTGGTGTCGTCTGCAAACCTACTGAGCATGCACGCGATCCCCTCATCCACATCACTGATAAAGATTATTAAACAGAACTGGCCCCAATACTGAGCCTGGGGAACACCACTGGTGACCGGCCACCAACTGCATTTAACTCCGTTCACCACAACTCTTTGGGCCCGGCCAGACAGCCAGGTTTTTACCCGGCGAACAGTACACCCGTCCAAGCCATCAGCAGCCACTTTCTCCAGGAGAATACTGTGGGAAACTGTGTCAAAGGTTTTACTAAAGCCCAGGTAAACAACATCCACAGCCTTTCCCTCATCCACTAAGCCAGTCATCTTGTCAGAGAAGGAGATCAGGTTAGTCAAGCAGGACCTGCCTTCCATAAATCCATGGTGTCGGACAGCTCTAATGCAACATGGCTTCACTAAGGGCAAATCGTGCCTGATAAATTTGGTGGCCGCCTACGACGGGGTTACAGCATTGGTGGATAAGGGAAGATGCCTGACATCATCTACCTGGACTTGTGCAAAGCATTTGATACTGTCCCGCACAACATCCTTGTCTCTACAAGGGAGAGACATGGATTTGACAGGTGGACCATTTGGTGGATAAGGAATTGGCTGGATAGTCACACTCAAAGAGTTGTGGTCAACGGCTCGATGTCCGGGCAAAGACCAGTGACGAGTGGTATCCCTCAGGGGTCCGTATCGGGACCAGTATTATTTAACAACTTTGTTGGGGACATGGGGGATTGAGTGCACCCTCAGCAAGTTTGTGGAGCACCAAGCTGAGTGGTGTGGTTGACCCTCTAGCAGGAAGGGATGCCATCCAGAGGGACCTTGACAGGCTAGAGAGGTGGGCCCATGCAAACCTCATGAAGTTCAACAAGGCCAAGTGCAGGTGCTGCACCTGGGTTGGGGCAATCCCAAACATGGATACCAGCTGGGCGATGAGTGGATTGAGAGCAGCCCTGCCACGAAGGACTTGGGGCTATTGGTGAACGAAAAACTGAATACGAGCCGGCAATGTGTGCTCAAAGCCCAGAAAGCCAATCGTCTCCTGGGCTGCATCAAAAGAAGTGTGGCTAGCAGGTCAAAGGAGGTGATTCTCCCCCTCTACTCCACTCTTGTGACACCCCACATGCAGTACTGTGTTCAGCGCTGGGGCCCCCACCATAAGAAAGACATGGACCTGCTCAAGCGGGTCCAGAGGAGGGCCACAAAGATCATCAGAGGGCTGGAGCACCTCCCCGATGAGGACAGGCTGAGACACTTGGGGTTCTTTAGCCTAGAGAAGAGAAGGCTCCAGGCAGACCTTACAGCGGCCTTCCACTACTTAAAGGGGGCCTACAGGAAAGATGGGGAGGGACTCTTTATCAGGGAGTGTAGCGATAGGACAAGGGGAAACGGTTTTAAACTGAAAGAGGGTGGATTCAGATGAGATATTAGGAAGAAATTCTCTACTGTGAGGGTGGTGAGACACTGGAATAGGTTGCCCAGAGAAGTTGTGGATGTCCCATCACTGGAAGTGTTCAAGGAAAGCTTGGACAGGGCTTTGAGCAACCTGATCTAGTGGAAGATGTGCCTGCTCACTGCAGGGGGGTTGGAACTAGATGATCTTTAAGGTCCCCTCCAACCCAAACCATTCTACGATTCTATGATCATGGCAGCATCAACAGCTGTGGAAGCTGCTATGGATGCCCACCACTACACAAGGACAGCACGTTGAAGCGCTATCTTCCCACAACATCTTTCCCAAAGCAGGAGTGAAAAGGTTCATCAGACAGTCTTCAGCTGTCTGCATCTCGTCTCCTCTTACCAACACATTGCCTACGGCAATCAGGCAGCAGCACAACGCACTGTCTCTGGTGGGAGGTATTCATAACCTCAAAAGACATTGTGGGCATTTCAGTACCACACACTGTCTCAAGATCCAGAAGGCCTCCAACTCCAGACCCTTGGGAGCCGCGAAAGATCCTGGGCAAGAACACTCCATCCCCATCCTGCTTCATACTTTCCCCTAGGCATCCTCCATTCCACAGTCTGCGACATGCATTCTCAAGACAAGCACATCATCTCCCATTACTGCCCTCTTATGACATAGCCCATGGTCTTCCCAAGGATTTCCAGTTCCCTCAGTTCACATCAGCAGATGCCCAGGCCCTGCTCAGTGCCACTGCCACATTCTCCTCCGCAACATGCCACTGGTTCCTTTCCCACCTCAAGGCTCACTCCAGCTTTTGCAGGCCCTTCCGTCAATGACAGCACCATGAAAAACATATGGATGACATCACGTACATGGTGTCCAGTGCACTCTCCACTCTTTCTATAGGTGACGTTAGCATAGCTCTAAATGGCAATGGCATTGATTTCATGCTGTGGGAGAACAATCCAAATGCTGACGAGCACACCTCTGTAACAGATTATATCGACTGTGTAGGAGAATTCGGGTTTGGGGTTTTGTTTTTGGAGGGGTGTCTTTGTCTGGTTTTGATTCTTTGTATATTATCACGAAAAGAAGATTTCTAGGTCTTTTGTAACTGTGTGGCTGCTGATGCAAATATTGAAAGAACATCAAACAGGCCAGCATACGTCACGCCACTTCTCTGGCCAGACTGCTACTGCAACCTGGGCGAGGGGAGAAGCAAGAAAAAAAAAGAAAATTCCCGTTTTCACACCTACCTTGCGTCACACTCCTCTCCCTGAACACTTTAGACTACTAAGTAGAGTGATACATACTTGGAAAAACAACAGAGGAAAAGTCCACAAAGCCTTCCCTACTTTCTTAATGACTCTGGTGGAGAATCAAAGGGAGAAATACTCCACGGGAGAGAAAACCCTGAAGCCTCAACTGTCACCTCGCATCACGGCTCTTGCAGGGGACAATCACACAGGAGGAGGACAGACTTTTCCACAAGAAAACTTTCCACATCTCATACCAGCACAATCAGCACTCTGCAACGCGAATAAGGCACCAAATAGCGCCTGGGGCACTGTCACCATCACAGCCTGCCTGTCTTGCACTCCTTCAGCAAGCTCGCGTGCAAACGCTACACACCCCAAGCAAGAGCGTCTCGAAAGCTGATGTCGTGGCACCTCTCATCGCAGCCGGCAGCGATTTTACTCTACGGGAGAACAGCTCACACCCACAGCAGCAAACCTCAGCTGCCGACGGTAACCGCCGCCGGCTGCGGCAGTACCGCTAGTTTCCCCCCACAGCGAGAGCCGAGGGCTCCGGCAAGGACGCGGAGGCAGATGCAAAGGTGCCGTGAACACCCTTGAGCACCCGCCAAGCACCCACCGCCCGCAGGCCCCGCGGGCTGAGCCGCCTCCACCAGCGCCTGCCCAGGCGGCGGGCCAGAACGAAGACGCGAAGAAGGGCGAGGGAGACCGAGAAGAAGGGCGAAGGGGCGAGAGGCCAGAAAGGGAGGGCCACTGACCGTGTCCAGGAGAGCGGGCGGCTCCGGCTGCGTCTCCTTCGCCGCGGGCCGGGCGGCGGCGGGAAGTTGGGCTGAAAACCATCAGGTCGCTCTTGCCCGCGCCGTCGCCACGCACAGGCTCCGGCTCTGGCGCTGCGAGTACGACCAGCTCCCACTTCGCTGGCGCACACCAGCGTCGCCGGCCCGGGCCCCGACACCACGGCCGCCCGCGGCGACCACCGCGGACGCCCCGTACAGCACCACCGCCAGCACGAACACGCTCGACACCGCGCAGATGGCCACCACCAGCCACACGTTCGTCGCCGACGACGCCGCCGACGCGCCGCCCGCCGCGCCCGCCGCCGGCCGCAGCCCCGCTCCCGACGACGACGACGACGACGACGACGAGCCCGCGGCCGCCAGCGCCGCCTCGGCGCCCTCCACCAGCGACACGCTCAGCGTGGCCGTGGCCGAGCGCGCCGGCTCCCCGTGGTCCCGCACCACGATCACCAGCCTCTGCCGCGGGCCGTCCGCCTCCTCCAGCGCCCGCGCCGTGCTCACCTCGCCGCTGTACAGCCCCACGCGGAACGGGCCCTTCCCCCGCGGCTCCCACAGCTCGTAGCGCAGCCACGCGTTGTAGCCCGAGTCCGCGTCCACCGCCCGGATCTTCGCCACCACCTGCCCCGCCGGCGCCCCCCACGCCGCCCACGCCCACAGCGCCCCCGAGACCGGACCCGACGACGACCAGCCCGACGCCCGGGCCCGGCCCGACGCCGGCGCCGGCAGCAGCGCCGGCGCGTTGTCGTTCTCGTCCACCACGAAGAGCTGCACCGTGGCGTTGCCGCACAGCGGCGGCTCCCCGCGTCCACCGCCCGCACCTCGAACTCCAGCACCTGCACCTCCTCGTAGTCCAACGGACGCAGCGCCCACACGCGCCCGCTCTCCGCGTCCACCGACACGTAGCTCGACGCCGCCCGCCCCCCCCGCCCGCCCCGCGCCCCCGCCCACGCCCTCCGCCACCGAGTACCTCACGCGCCCGTTCCCCGCCTCGTCCGCGTCCCGCGCCCACAGCCGCGCCAGCTCCGCGCCCGCCGCGTTGTTCTCCCGCGCCAGCACCGTGTACACGGCCTGCGCGAACGCCGGCGCGTTGTCGTTCACGTCCGACACCGGCACCCGCACCCCGCGGCTGCGCGCAGCGGCGGCGCCCCGCCGTCCTCCGCCCGCACCTCCACCTCGTACTCCGACACCCGCTCCCGGTCCAGCGCCTCCCGCAGCACCAGCGAGTACGAGCCCGCGAACCTCGCCACCAGCCCGAACGGCGCCGGCGGCCACACGCGCACCGCACCCGCCCGTTCGCCCCGAGTCCCGGTCCGACACGCTCAGCAGCGCCACCACCGTCCCCACCGACGCGTCCTCCGGCACCGGCACCGACAGCGACGTCACCCAACCTCCGGCGCGTTGTCGTTCACGTCCACCACCTCCAGCTCCACGCTGCAGTGACCCGACAGCGGGGGCCAACCTTTGTCTCTCGCTTCGATCTCCAGGTCATACGACTGAACCTCCTCGAATCCAGTACACGGCAGTCCGTATTTCCCGGATTTTCTGTCAATTATGAACAAGTTCTGAACTTTGGCAGAAATCGTGTCGCTAAACGAATAATATATTTCCCGATTAATCCCCTCATCTTTGTCTGTCGCTGCTAGCTGTAGAAACACGGTTCCCGCAGCAGCGCTCTCCGGCAGCTCCACTTTATACACCGACTGGTTGAACTGGGGCGCGTTGTCGTTCACGTCCAGCACCGAGATCACCAGCTCCATCGTGCCCGTCAGCGACGGCCGGCCCCCGTCACTCGCCGTCAACACCAACCGGTGCACAGGCATCGTCTCGCGGTCCAGAGATTTCGTTAAACGAGACTACGGAGATTTGGTTTTCTTTGTTCATCCAAACGAAATGCTCGCTGGGGCTGAGTGTATAGGAGAGCTGCGCGTTGGCTCCGATGTCTGCATCCGACGCGCCCTCCAGCGGGAACCGAGAGCCGGAGGGGATTCCGATGCTGAGGTTTTTCCGGGCGGCGGGGAAGAGCGGGGCGTTGTCGTTGATGTCGGTGACCTCCAGCTCCACGTGGAAGACGCGCAGCGGCCGCTCCACCAGCACCTCCAGCCGCAGGGCGCACGGCGCGCTCTTCCCGCACAGCTCCTCCCGGTCCAGCCGCGAGCTCACCACCAGCGCCCCGCTCGCCCCGCTCACCTCCACGCTCGCCCGCCGGCCCTGCGCCACCAGCCGCAGCCGCCAAGCCTCCGCCTCGCCCGCCTCCAGGCCCAGGTCCTGCGCCAGCCGGCCCACCACCGTCCCGGCCTTCGCTTCCTCCGGCACCGAGTACCGCACCTGCCCGACGCCCAACGCCCACCCCGCCTGCAGCAACAGCACCCGCACCACCGCACCCCAACACACGCCCATCGCTGCCGCCGCCACCGCCGCCGCCGCCGGCACCCGCCCGGGCCCCGCACGGCTCCCCGCCGCCGCCCGGACGCACCGCCTCTCCTGCCCGCCCCGCGCCGCCCCCCGCGCTCACAGCCGGGCTCTCCGCCGCACCGGCGCGGAGCCGCCTCGCCGCTCCGCCGCCGTTTCTGAGCCTGCAGCGACACCCTGTGCTGCTCCGCCGCCTCACACGCTCCCCACCAGCCCCGCGCCGCTCATCTCCTCTCTCCTCTCTCCCTGCCCTTCGCCTCTTCCTTTCGCTTCTTTCTTGTCCTCTTTTTTTCCCCGCTCCTTACTTCTTTCTTCCTCGCGTGCTAGTCTTTGCTTGCACAGATTCCTTTCCTTCCTCTTCCTCTGTCTTTCTTCTTTTCTCTTCTTCCTTCCTTCAATGCTCTCTTGTTCGTTTCTTTCTTCCGCTCTCTTTCCTCTTTTTCTCTTTCTTTTCTTTCTCTTTTCTTTTCTCTTTTCTTTCTTTCTTTTCTTCTTTCTTTTCTTTTTCTTCTTTCTTTCTTTTCTTTTCTTTTCTTTCTTTCTTTCTTCTCTTTCCTCCGTCTCCTTCCTCTTTCTTTTGTTCTGTCTCCTTTTTCGCTTCCTTCTTCTTTGCGATCTTGCCCTGCACCGCCCTCTTCTTGCCTCCCCTTTTGCTGCTCCTTCCCTGCTTCTCTCTTCTTTACTCCGCTCGCAGCTCGTCGCTCGCCTCCGGCGCCGCGGCGGACACCCTCACACACGGAGCCATCAGCGCTAATTGCGGGCCATCAGCGCCGGAGCGCGGTACTCTAACCAAGCGGAGGCTCTTAGGACCAACTCCCTTCAGCGTCTAGTAAGGTCGGTGCACGCTGGTAATCTCCTCTACGATTTCGGTCTTTCGCGCCTTTGTCATCTTCCTTTCTTCCTTAATTACTTCCTTGCTTCATTCCTTCCTAGCTTTTTTTTCTTCCTTTCTTTCTCTTCCTCTCTTTCCTTCTTTCTTTCCTCCTTCTCTCCCTCACCACCTTTCTGTGAACAGTGAGAGCGTCGGTGCAGTGTACTAAACTCATTTATCGTCTCTTCCTTTCTCGGTCTTCTTTTTTTCTACTGCTTGCCTCGTTCTTGTTTGCTTATCTTTCCATCCATTGTTCCTTCCTTCTTTCCTTCTCTTCTTTCCCCTCTTTCTTCTCGTCTTCTCTTCCCTGTCCTCCTCCCTCCTTCGCTTTTTCTTCCCTCTTTGCCTCTTCCTTGTCTCCTTTACCAACAGCTTGTCTAGATGACTACACCGCTCTCGCCATGGAGCACGGACATGCCCTGGGGCAAGAGCTCTTTCCTCTTCCTCAACACTTTTCACCAAGCCTTGCACACCCTCCTGAAGTACCGACCTCAGCTCCATTCAGCAGGAAGAGAGAACGTTGGTGCATGCTAGTAATCCCCTCTATCATCTCTTCCTTCCTTCCTTCCTTGCTCTTCCTTCTTTCTTTATTCCTTACTTGCTTTCTCCTTACATACAGTCCTTCCTTTCCTTCTTCCTTTCTCGTTCTTGCCTTCTTTCTTTCTCTTTCATCCTTCTTTTCTCTCTCTGCCTTTTTCTTTTTTGCCTCGCCCTGCCCTATCCTTGCCTCCTCTTCTCTTCTCTTCCATACTTGCTCCTTCTTCTCTTTTTCGCCTTTACCAGAATATTTCCTACATGTCTGCACCACGTTTGACAAGAAGCACGGGCATGCCCTTTGGCAAGAGCTCGCATTCCTCTTCCCTTCCACCTTCCATCCCTCCGGACAGGGAACAACCTTCCTGCTTTCCTCCACTCTGTGCAAGACAGACAGACTGCCCCTCCACCTCTCCTTTCCTTCTGGAAGAAGAAAACACTCTTCACCCTCCAGCACTCTCAAGGACCCAGCAAGTAACAGAGCAAGGCCCGTTATCGAGACCACCTGAGGAACTAAGTCTACGGTCGCATCCAGAGAGTGGTGCTCAACGGCTCAATGTCGCGATGGAGATCAGTGACGAGTGGTGTCCCTCACGGACCCCTATGGGGACCAGTACTGTTTCATATCTTCAATAACAACATAGACAGTGGGATCGAGCGAACCCTCAGCAAATTTGCAGGTGACACCAAGCTGAGTGGTGCGGTTGACACGCCTGAGGGATGGATGCCATTTCAGGACCTGCCCAAGCTTGAGAAGTGGGCCCATGTGAACGTCATGAGGTTCAACAAGGTCAAGTGCAAGGTCCTGCACGTGGGTCGGGGCAACCCCCGGTATCAATACAGGCTGGGGCATGAAGGGATTGAGAGCAGCCCTCCCGAGAAGGACTTGGGGGTACTGGTGGAGGAAAAAGTGGGCAAGAGCCAGCAATGTGCACTCACAGCTCAGAAAGCCAACCGCATCCTCACGAGC
>NW_026114334.1:135581-184915 GCF_018139145.2 Gymnogyps californianus | reverse complement strand
TTTGAGGTTATGAATACCTCCACCAGAGACAGTGCGTTGTGCTGCGCCTGATGCCGTAGGCAATGTGTTGGTAAGAGGAGACGAGATGCAGACAGCTGAAGACTGTCTGATGAACCTTTTCACTCCTGCTTTGGGAAAGATGTTGTGGAAGATAGCGCTTCAACGTGCTGTCCTTGTGTAGTGGTGGGCATCCATAGCAGCTTCCACAGCTGTTGATGCTGCCATGATCATAGAATCGTAGAATGGTTTGGGTTGGAGGGGACCTTAAAGATCATCTAGTTCCAACCCCCTGCAGTGAGCAGGCACATCTTCCACTAGATCAGGTTGCTCAAAGCCCTGTCCAAGCTTTCCTTGAACACTTCCAGTGATGGGACATCCACAACTTCTCTGGGCAACCTATTCCAGTGTCTCACCACCCTCACAGTAGAGAATTTCTTCCTAATATCTCATCTGAATCCACCCTCTTTCAGTTTAAAACCGTTTCCCCTTGTCCTATCGCTACACTCCCTGATAAAGAGTCCTCCCCATCTTTCCTGTAGGCCCCTCTAAGTAGTGGAAGGCCGCTGTAAGGTCTGCCTGGAGCCTTCTCTTCTCTAGGCTAAAGAACCCCAAGTGTCTCAGCCTGTCCTCATCGGGGAGGTGCTCCAGCCCTCTGATGATCTTTGTGGCCCTCCTCTGGACCCGCTTGAGCAGGTCCATGTCTTTCTTATGGTGGGGCCCAGCGCTGAACACAGTACTGCATGTGGGGTGTCACAAGAGTGGAGTAGAGGGGGAGAATCACCTCCTTTGACCTGCTAGCCACACTTCTTTTGATGCAGCCCAGGAGACGATTGGCTTTCTGGGCTTTGAGCACACATTGCCGGCTCGTATTCAGTTTTTCGTTCACCAATAGCCCCAAGTCCTTCGTGGCAGGGCTGCTCTCAATCCACTCATCGCCCAGCCGGTATCCATGTTTGGGATTGCCCCAACCCAGGTGCAGCACCCTGCACTTGGCCTTGTTGAACTTCATGAGGTTTGCATGGGCCCACCTCTCTAGCCTGTCAAGGTCCCTCTGGATGGCATCCCTTCCTGCTAGAGGGTCAACCACACCACTCAGCTTGGTGCCATCCACAAACTTGCTGAGGGTGCACTCAATCCCCCATGTCCCCACAAAGTTGTTAAATAATACTGGTCCCGATACGGACCCCTGAGGGATACCACTCGTCACTGGTCTTTGCCCGGACATCGAGCCGTTGACCACAACTCTTTGAGTGTGACTATCCAGCCAATTCCTTATCCACCAAATGGTCCACCTGTCAAATCCATGTCTCTCCCTTGTAGAGACAAGGATGTTGTGCGGGACAGTATCAAATGCTTTGCACAAGTCCAGGTAGATGATGTCAGGCATCTTCCCTTATCCACCAATGCTGTAACCCCGTCGTAGGCGGGCCACCAAATTTATCAGGCACGATTTGCCCTTAGTGAAGCCATGTTGCCCTTAGAGCTGTCCCGACATCATGGATTTATGGAAGGCAGGTCCTGCTTGACTAACCTGATCTCCTTCTCTGACAAGATGACTGGCTTAGTGGATGAGGGAAAGGCTGTGGATGTTGTTTACCTGGGCTTTAGTAAAACCTTTGACACCGTTTCCCACAGCATTCTCCTGGAGAAAGTGGTGCTGATGGCTTGGACGGGTGTACTGTTCGCCGGGTAAAAACCTGTGTGGCCGGGCCCAAAGAGTTGTGGTGAACGGAGTTAAATGCAGTTGGTGGCCGGTCACCAGTGGTGTTCCCCAGGGCTCAGTATTGGGGCCAGTTCTGTTTAATATCTTTATCAGTGATGTGGATGAGGGGATCGGTGCATGCTCAGTAGGTTTGCAGACGACACCAAGTTGGGCAGGAGTGTTGATCTGCTTGAGGGTAGGAAGGCTCTGCAGAGGGGTGTGGACAGGCTGGATCGATGTGCCGAGGCCAATTGTGTGAGATTCAACAAGGCTAAGTGCCGGTCCTGCACTTGGGTCACAAGAACCCCAGGCAACACTATAGGCTTGGGGAAGAGTGGCTGGAAAGCTGCCCGGAGGAAAAGGACCTGGGGGTGTTGGTTGCCAGCCGGCTGAATATGGGCCGGCAGTGTGCCCAGGTGGCCAAGGCGGCCAACAGCATCCTGGCTTGTATGAGAAATAGTGTGGCCAGCAGGACTAGGGAAGTGATCATGCCTTTGTACTCGGCACTGGTGAGGCCGCACCTCGAATACTGTGTTCAGTTTTGGGCCCCTCACTACAAGAAAGACATGGAGGTGCTGGAGGGTGTTGAAAGAAGAGCAACGAAGCTGGTGGAGGGTCTAGAGAACAAGACTTATGAGGAGCAGCTGAGGGAACGGGGGTTGTTTGTGATAGGTTGTTGCAAGTGACAGGACGAGAGGAAATGGCCTCAAGTTGCGCCAGGGGAGGTTTAGAGTAGATATGAGGTAAAATTTCTTCACCGAAAGGGTTGTCAGGCATTGGACCAGGCTGCCGAGGGAAGTGGTTGAGTCACCATCCCTGGAGGTATTTAAAAGACATAGTGCTTCAGGACATGGTTTAGTCGTGGACTTGGTAGTGTTGGGTTAATGGTTGGACTCGACGGTCTCAAGGGTCTTTTCCAACATAAATGATTCTATGATGCTCTTTGGAAATAGTATTGGTCCCAGGTGTGTAAGATGTCCACCAGACTGCTGAAGCAGTACAAGATATGAAAGGTAAGCTGCAGAGTGTGCTGGACACCGTGTATGCGATACCATCTGCATGTTTTTCTGTGGTGCTCTCATTGATGGAAGGGTCCACAAAAGCCAGACTGAAAGGAAAGTGTGGCATGTTCATGGAGGTGAAGTAGCAGTGGCACTGAGTAGGGCCTGGGCATCTGCTGATGTGCAGGGTGACCTTGAGCTTGTCTGAGGGAAGTGGAAATGCTTGAGAAGACCATGGGCCATGTCTTCAGACAAGAATGGGAGATGATGTGCTTGTCTTGAGAACGCATGTTGCAGGCTGGGGAATGGCGGATGCCTAGAGGAAAGCCTGAGGCAAGATGGGCACAGAGTGTTCTTTCGCAGGATCCTTTGCCATGCTGCAAGGGTCTGGAGTTGGAGGCCTTCTGGATCTTGAGATAGTCACATGGTATTGAAATGCCCACAGTGTCCTTTGAGGTTATGAAGATCTCCCACCAGAGAGAGTCGTTTGTGCTGCTGCCCGATTGCCGTAGGCAATGTGTTGGTAAGAGGAGATGAGAGGCAGACTGGTGAACGTTGTCTGATGAACCATTTCCCTTGTTTTGAGAAAGGTGTTGTGGGAGGAGTGCTTCAACGTGCTGTCCTTGTGTAGTGGTGGGCATCCATAGTAGCTTCCCCATCCGTTGATGTTGCCATGATGGTTCCTTGCTCCTCGTCAGGCGGGATTTGTAAGCGGATGTGATGAGGGGGTGGGCGTAATCTTTGTGTGCTTGATGCCTGTACTTGTGCACTTGCACAGATGGCCTCGGTAGAGGTGGTGTGTCCCCTTGTCATGCTTAACTGAGACATGTGCAAGTACAGGCCAACCCCTGCACAGCAGCCCAGCTCTGGTTTTCTGTGGTACCAATTCTCCCACCCAGTTGATATGGTGAGTGTTCTTGCGCTTCGGCATTTGGTGTGGTTCTCTCAAAGAATAAAATCCGTGTGGACTGGGATCAGAGCTGTCACAGCTCTAATCACAGAATCTTTTGGAACTCTATTGGAGCGATCCTCCGAGTGGCACGGAGTAGGGCTTGGGGCATCCATCACGGGGAGGGTGAGTTTGAGTGGGGAAGAGTCTTCCCTGACGAAATGGAGATGCTATGCGTCATGGACTGTGTCATTGGTGAAGAACTGGAGAATGTCTGCTTAGCTGGAGATCTCATTTCCCAGGGCTTGGGATAGAGGATTCCAGTAGAAAACGTCAGGAAGACGCCCGGCGCACAGGGTTGCTCGCCTGGGATTGTCTCAGGACCTCCTGAAGTACTGCATATCTTGCGCCTCAGTGTTCTCTGTGCTCTTCCTGCCAGATGTGAAGACATCTGCCATAGACACCTTTGATCACTTGTTTTTGACGGGAATGGTGTTGGTCCAACAGAAGCTTTTCCAAATGTCAATCAAAATTGGCCAGCCTTCTCTGAACCTCTCCTTGGTTATGTCTCTGCTCTTAGTCTTGCTAGGGAATGGAAGAAGTGCTCTCCCTATTCAAGAAGTTGGCAAGCCTTGCGTTTCAATACAGGGGAATGGGATCCTTTGGTTTTCTTCTCTCCTCTTACCAGAAACTTCCATCTTTTTTTGTTTTTCCCCTTCTCTCACATTGGCAGTGTGTCGGTAACAGTGGATGAGATGCAGACTGCTGAATTTGGCAGCTGCTGTCGGGTGGCAGAGTTTCAGGCAGTTGGCCATGAGCGTGGGGGATGGCTTTTCCAGTCCCCTGAGCTGAGGCTGATGTTGAGAGAATGTCCTTAGCTTTCAGGCGTTGCTCCTGCTTCCCCCGTGATAGAAGCGCATAAGGGAGCACTGCGCACTGTCCAGGGATTTCAAGGCTTTTGCCAAACGTGGGTCATTTTTTTTCTGTCCCTTCCCAGAAATCTCTGATAACGTTAAGGGAAAATGTCCCTTAGAACCAATTCCCCACCCCTGAAAATGTTGCTTTTCTGAAGAAGCAAGCAGTGATGCTAGGTAAGTCGCTCATACCTAAAGAGATGTTTGAGAGACAGCTGTACTTTTCTTCCTGCTTAGTTGTGGTATCTTCATGTTGGAAAGATGGAATGTTGCCTGGATTGGGAGTTGGACTCGATGATCCTTATGGGTCCCTTCCAACTTGCAATATTGCATGATTCTGTGATTCTATGAGAGCAGCAAAGCACCACTGCGCTCTCATTCCTTTCTTGCTGCTTCCAGGCACAGTGTGAGGCAGTGACAGCAAGCACGGATGGAGGAGGGACCCTACTGCATTTCTCGGTGTGGATGTGTTGGGAGTCGAGGGGATGTTCTCAGTGAAAGTGCCGTGGTGTTTCCTTCATGGCTTTTGACGGTGGATGATGCTAATGAGTGAGAGGTATTCCATGGGACCTTGAAGTCCCTGGGACAGAGGTTCCTGGTGTGGTGTTCTGGCAGTGCATGCCTGCCTGAAAGGAGAAGCAAGAGCTTGCCATTTGTCATGCAGGTGGAAAAGGAGGCCAGAAGAATAGCTCTTCACTGAGGTATATGAAGAGTGCTCGGGAGCTGTGGTTGCCCCGTGCTTTTCATCCTTCCTGGAGGGTTGTCATGCTGGCTGTGATGGGTTTGAGTCCTGAAGGAAAGACTCGCCTGGGTTGTTTGGACTCATTGGAGCTGTTTGCAGGGATGTGGAAGTAGCTGGGCTTGGTCTTGTGTTTCAGAGGGTGGTGGATTCTGTTCTGATCCTCTGGTCTGTCTTGCATCGACCGGAGGAAAGCAGGAATGTTGTTCCCTGTCCGGAGGGGTTCAGGCCACCATGAGAGCTCTTGTCCAAGGGCATTTCGGTGCTACGCGGCAAGAAGGATGTAGACATTTAGAAAACATTTTGTAAAGGGGAAAAGAAAAGCAGAAATACGGAAGCAGAAGAAGGGGGAGGCAAGGAGGGTAGTGCGAGGCAGGAAAGAAAAAGGAAGTGAAGGAAGAGAAGGCAAAGAAGAGGAAAGAGAAGAAAGGTGAAAGGAAGAGAAAGGAGGAGAGAACGGAAGAGAAAGGAGGAGAGAGGAAGGAATGTGCAAGTAAAAGCCAGCACGGAAGAAGGAGAGAGAAGCAGAAGAGAAAGGAAGGACGAGATGATAGAGGAGATTACCAGCATGCACCGACGTTATCTCTACACGCTGCTTGGAGTTGAGGACCACAGTATCCTCGGTACTCGGGCCCTGTGCAAGGCTTGATGAGAAGTGGTGAGGAAGAGGAATGAGAGTTTTTACAAAGGGGCGTGTCATGCTCCATTGCGAGAGTGATGTAGCCAGAGAAGACGTGTTAAACGAGGGAGAGAAGAGGCAAAGAAGGAAGAAATGAGATGGTGAGGGAAGAACAGGGAAAAGAAGAGAGAGAAGGATAAAAAGGGGAAAAAGGAGAAGCAGAGAGGGAAGGAAAGAACACTGGAGAGAAAGAAGATAACGGATGAACCATTAAACGGGTTTACTAGCATGCACCGACGTTATCTCTGTTATAGAAAGGTGGGGGGGGGGAGAGACGAAAGGAAGAAAGAAGGAAGGAAGAAGGGAAGAAAGGAAGAAAGGAAGAAGCAAGCAATTAAGGAAGGAAGCTGACAAAAAAGAGAAAGCAAGAGACGATAGAGGAGGTTACCAGGGTGCACTGACGTTCTCTGTAGACGCTGAAGGGAGCTGATCCCTAAGAGCCTCCGCTTGGTTAGAGTACCGCGCTCCGGCGCTGATGGCCCGTAATTAGCGCTGATGGCTCCGTCTTTGACGGTCGCGTCGCCGCCGCGCGCAGGAGGCAAGAAACAAGGTACAGCAGGGCAAGATCGCAAAGAAAGGAAGAGAAAACGGAGACAGAACAAAAGAAAGACGAAGAAGACGGAGGAAAGAGAAGATAAAAGAAAAGAAAAGAAAAGAAAAGAAAAGAAAAAAAAAGAAAAGAAAAGAAAAGAAGAAAAGAAAAGAAAGAAAAGAAAGAAGAGAAAAGAAAGTAGGAAAGAGAAGGAAGAAAGAAACGAACAAAGAGAGAGCACTGAAGGAAGGAAGAAAGAGAAAAGAAGAAAGAAAGGCAGAAAGAAAGAGGAAGAAGGAAGGAAAGGAATCTGTGCAAGCAAAGAGCGAGCAAGCGAGGAAGGAAAACGAAACAGAGAGAGAGAGAAGAAAAGGAAGAGGCGAAGGGCAGGGAGAGAGGAAGAGGAGATGAGCGGCGCGGGCGCTGGTGGGAGCGTGTGAGGCGGCGGAGCAGCACAGGGTCGCTGCAGGCTCAGAAACGGCGGCGGAGCGGCGAGGCGGCTCCGCGCCGGTGCGGCGGAGAGCCCGGCTGTGAGCGCGGGGGGCGGCGCGGGGCGGGCAGGAGAGGCGGTGCGTCCGGGCGGCGGCGGGGAGCCGTGCGGGCCGGCGGGTGCCGGCGGCGGCGGCGGCAGCGATGGGCGTGTGTTGGGGTGCGGTGGTGCGGGTGCTGTTGCTGCAGGCGGGGTGGGCGTTGGGCGTCGGGCAGGTGCGGTACTCGGTGCCGGAGGAAGCGAAGCCGGGACGGTGGTGGCCGGCTGGCGCAGGACCTGGGCCTGGAGGCGGGCGAGGCGGAGGCTTGGCGGCTGCGGCTGGTGGCGCAGGGCCGGCGGGCGAGCGTGGAGGTGAGCGGGGCGAGCGGGGCGCTGGTGGTGAGCTCGCGGCTGGACCGGGAGGAGCTGTGCGGGAAAGAGCGCGCCGTGCGCCCTGCGGCTGGAGGTGCTGGTGGAGCGGCCGCTGCGCGTCTTCCACGTGGAGCTGGAGGTCACCGACATCAACGACAACGCCCCGCTCTTCCCCGCCGCCCGGAAAAACCTCAGTTTACGGAGAACTCCCCTCCCGCTCGGTTCCCGCTGGAGGGGCGTCGGATGCAGACATCGGAGCCAACGCGCAGCTCTCCTATACACTCAGCCCCAGCGACCACTTCTCTCTGGATCTGGGAAAACCGAGGAAGACGATGAGCCTTATTCCGGTGCTCGCGAAATCTCTGGACCGCGAGACGATGCCTGTGCACCGGTTGTGTTGACGCGAGTGACGGGGCCGGCCGTCGCTGACGGGCACGATGGAGCTGGTGATCTCGGTGCTGGACGAACGACAACGCGCCCAGTTCAACCAGTCGGTGTATAAAGTGCAGCTGCCGGAAAATACGGAACGCGGCACTTTAGTGATCAGAACTAAACGCCACGGATCTGGATGAGGGACGAACAGGAATATCTCGTATTCTCTCCAGAAGGTGTTCCCGCAGGATGGAGGAGACGTTTGAGCTCGACAGAAACGCGGAGAGATCCGTCTTAGGGTGACTTAGACTTTGAGGTTGTTGGTCTCTATCCCTGCAAGTGGATGCAGCGGAATCAGGGCAACCCACCGCTGTCGGGTCACTGCAGGTGGTGGTGGAGGTGGTGGACGTGAACGACAACGCGCCGGAGGTGTGGGTGACGTCGCTGTCGGTGCCGGTGCCGGAGGACGCGTCGGTGGGGACGGTGGTGGCGCTGCTGAGCGTGTCGGACCGGGACTCGGGGGCGAACGGGCGGGTGCGGTGCGCGGTGTGGCCGCCGGCGCCGTTCGGGCTGGTGGCGAGGTTCGCGGGCTCGTACTCGCTGGTGCTGCGGGAGGCGCTGGACCGGGAGCGGGTGTCGGAGTACGAGGTGGAGGTGCGGGCGGAGGACGGCGGGGCGCCGCCGCTGCGCGGCAGCCGCGGGGTGCGGGTGCCGGTGTCGGACGTGAACGACAACGCGCCGGCGTTCGCGCAGGCCGTGTACACGGTGCTGGCGCGGGAGAAACGCGGCGGGCGCGGAGCTGGCGCGGCTGTGGGCGCGGGACGCGGACGAGGCGGGGAACGGGCGCGTGAGGTACTCGGTGGCGGAGGGCGTGGGCGGGGGCGCGGGGCGGGCGGGGGGTGGCGGGCGGCGTCGAGCTACGTGTCGGTGGACGCGGAGAGCGGGCGCGTGTGGGCGCTGCGTCCGTTGGACTACGAGGAGGTGCAGGTGCTGGAGTTCGAGGTGCGGGCGTGGACGCGGGGAGCCGCCGCTGTGCGGCAACGCCACGGTGCAGCTCTTCGTGGTGGACGAGAACGACAACGCGCCGGCGCTGCTGCCGGCGCCGGGCGTCGGGCCGGGCCCGGGGCGTCGGGCTGGTCGTCGTCGGGTCCGGGCTCGGGGCGCTGTGGGTGGGCGGCGTGGGGGGCGCCGGCGGGGCAGGTGGTGGCGAAGATCCGGGCGGTGGACGCGGACTCGGGCTACAACGCGTGGCTGCGCTACGAGCTGTGGGAGCCGCGGGGGAAGGGCCCGTTCCGCGTGGGGCTGTACAGCGGCGAGGTGAGCACGGCGCGGGCGCTGGAGGAGGCGGACGGCCCGCGGCAGAGGCTGGTGATCGTGGTGCGGGACCACGGGAGCCGGCGCGCTCGGCCACGGCCACGCTGAGCGTGTCGCTGGTGGAGGGCGCCGAGGCGGCGCTGGCGGCCGCGGGCTCGTCGTCGTCGTCGTCGTTCGTCGTCGGGAGCGGGGCTGCGGCCGGCGGCGGGCGCGGAGGGCGGCGCGCGGCGTCGGCGTCGGCGACGAACGTGTGGCTGGTGGTGGCCATCTGCGCGGTGTCGAGCGTGTTCGTGCTGGCGGTGGTGCTGTACGGGGCGTCGCGGTGGTCGCCGCGGGCGGCGTGGTGTCGGGCCCGGGCCGGCGACGCTGGTGTGCGCCAGCGAAGTGGGAGCTGGTCGTACTCGCAGCGCCAGAGCCGGAGCTGTGCGTGGCGGACGGCGCGGGCAAAGCGACCTGATGGTTTTCAGCCCAACTTCCCCGCGCCCGGCCCCGCGGCGAAGGAGACGCAGCCGGAGCCGCCCGCTCTCCTGGACACGGTCAGTGGCCCTCCCTTTCTGGCCTCTCGCCCTTCGCCCTTCTTCGCGGTCTCCCTCCGCCCTTCTTCGCGGTCTTCGTTCTGGCCGCGCCTGGGCAGGCGCTGGTGGGAGGCGGGCTCAGCCCGCGGGGCCTGCGGCGGTGGGTGCTTGGCGGTGCTCAAGGGTGTTCACGGCACCTTTGCATCTGCCTCCGCGTCCTTGCCGGAGCCCCTCGCTCTCGCTGGGGGGGAAACTAGCGGTACTGCCGCACCCGCGGCGGTTACCGTCGGCAGCTGAGGTTTGCTGCTGTGGGTGTGAGCTGTTCTCCCGTAGAGTAAAATCGCTGCCGACTGCGATGAGAGGTGCCACGACCAGCTTTCGAGACGCTCTTGCTTGGGGTGTGTAGCGTTTGCACGCGAGCTTGCTGAAGGAGTGCAAGACAGGCAGGCTGTGATGGTGACAGTGCCCCAGCGCTATTTGGTGCCTTATTCGCGTTGCAGAGTGCTGATTGTGCTGGTATGAGATGTGGAAAGTTTTCTTGTGGAAAAGTCTGTCCTCTCTGTGTGATTGTCCCCTGCAAGAGCCGTGATGCGAGGTGACAATTGAGGCTTCAGGGTTTCTCTCCCCGTGGAGTAATTTTCCCTTTTCATTCTCCACCAGAATCATTAAGAAAGTGGGGAAGGCTTTGGACTTTTCCTCTGTTGTTTTTTTCCAAGTATGCTATCACTCTACTTAGCAGTCTAAAGTGTTCAGGGAGAGGAGTGTGACAAGGTAGGTGTGAGAAACGGGAATTTTCTTTTCTTTTCCCACGCCGCCAAATCGTGCTATCGACTTCCGTTCCTGTCTGGAGAAGTGACGTGGTGTGATGTAGGCTGGCCTGTTTTGCTAGTCTTTCAATATTTGGATCAGCATTGGGAGCCTATGAAGACTTGGAAACCTTCTCTTAAAAAACCCCAGATTGTCCTATGCATTAGGTATCATCCATTACAGTGCTGTGCTCGTCGGCATTCGGGTTGTTCTCTCACAGAAGGAAATCATGCCACTGCATTAGAGCTACCTGACACCATCGCTACAAGCAGGGGAAGGGTCTGGAAATGCTGGAGTGAGCAGGTGGGAAAGGAAATAGTGGCATGTCGCAGAGGTGAATGTGGCAGTGGACCGAGTAGGGCCTGGGCATCTGCTCATGTGAAGGGTGACCTTGAGCAGTGGAAAGACTGTCTGAATTGGAAATCGTTGGAAGACCATGGGCCATGTCATGAGAGACAGCTGGGAGATGATGTGCTTGTCTTGAGAATGCATGTCCCAGAGTGGGGAATGGAGGATGCCTAGAGGAAAGCCTGAGGCAGGATGGACACAGAAGTGTTCTTGCCCAGGATCCTTTCCCATGCTGCGAGGGTCTGGAGTTGGAGGGCTTCTGGATCTTGAGACAGTGTGTGGTACTGAAATGCCCAGATGTCTGTTGAGGTTATGAGTACCTTGCACCAGAGGCCGACCCTTGTGCTGCTGCCTGCTGCGAAGGCAATGTGCTGGTAAGAGGGGGTGACATGCAGAGTGATGAATATTTTCCCTGGTGTTTTGGGAAAGATGTTGTGGGAGGATAGTGCTTCAGTGTGCTGTCCTTGTGGAGTGGTGGGCATCTACAGGAGCTTGCACAGCTGTTGGTGTTGCCATCACGGCAACCTCCTCAGGCAGGATTTGTAAGGGCACATGAGGAGGTGGGTTTAATCTTTGTGCACTCAGCTTCCCCTACTTGTGCACTTGCAGAGGTGGCCATGGAGGAGATGGTGTCGTCTTGTCATTATTAACTCCTTCAGATATGTGCATGTACACACCAAACCCTGCACAGGAACGCAGCTCTGTTTTTCCATCGTAGCAATTCTCTCACCCAGTTGACATCGTGAGACCGCTTGCGCTTCAGCATTTGGTGTGTTTTTCTGAAAGAAAAAACCCCTGTGGACTGGGATTAGAGCTGTCACAGCTCTAATCACAGAATCCTGAAGAACTCCGTTCTTACGTGCAGCTCTGTGGTGTTTCCATCTGAGATTTGTGAAAAGGCAAAAGCATTCAGGGTGAAGCTGACGCATCTGGGAAGATTCTGCCAGACAGTGAGTGGCTTTGCAGCCCCGTATGTTCTTTTTAATTTCCTATGTTCTTTTTCACCAATTCCCCTCCCTGAAAATGTGTCTTTTCTGAAGAAGCAAGCAGCGATGCTAGAGGGAAGTCGCTGCCACCTCAAGTGGATGTGTTTGAGAGACAGCTGTACTTTTGTTCCTGTTCGGTCGTGGTATCTTTATGTTGGATTGACGGATGTTGCCTGGATTATAATGCCTTTAGGTTTGGAGCAGCAAAGCACCGCTGCCTGCTCTCGTTCCTTTCCTGCTGCTTCCAGGCAGAGTGTGAGCAGGCAGCAGCAAGGAGATATGGGGAGGGACCCCAATCCATTTGATGGAATGGATGTGTTGGGCATCAAGGAGATGTTCTAAGTGAAAGAGTCATGGTGTTTTCTTGTGTGAGTATTGCTCCCAGCTCTGCCACATTTCCATCTGAGATAGCTGAAGCCTTGCCAAACATGACAGGTCAGCAGCAGAGAGCGTGTGGGACACCGTGTATATGATACCTTCTGTGTGATTTTTATGGTGGTGTCATTGATGGAAGGGTCTGCAAGCTTGAGGTGGAAAGGAAACTGTGGCATGTTGCAGAGGTGAAGTTGGACGTGGCATGAGTAGGGCCTGGCTGTTTCTTGCTGTGACGAGTGATTGTGAGCAGTGGGAGGACTTGTCTGTGGGAACTGGAAATCCTAGGGAAGACCATGGGCCATGTCATGAGAAGACAGCAATGGGAGATGATGTGCTTGTCTTGAGAACGCATGTGTCGGAGTGGGAATGGAGGATGCCTAGAGGAAAGCCTGAGGCAGGATGGGCACGAAGTGTTCTCACCCAGGATCCTTTTGCAGGCTCCCAAGGGTCTGGAGTTGGAGGCCTTCTGTCACAGAAGGGCATGACTTCCATTGGAGGGTTCCATCACAGGGAGGGTGACCTTGGCGGGGAAGAGTCTTGCCTGAGGAAATGGAGATGCGGTCAGAACACAGACTGTGTCATTGGGGAAGAGGTGGAGCATGTCCGCTTAGGGAGATCCTGCTTCCCAGGGCACGGGAAAGAGGATGCCAGTTGAAAAACCTCAAGAAGAGCTGTGGCAGAGAGTGGTACTTGGCGGGAATCCTGTCAGGAGCTCCAGAAGTTCTGCATAGCCTTGTGCCCAGTCATTCTCTTCTTGCCTTTCAATGCAGTGGAATGGGATTCTTTTGAGGTTGTGAATGTATCTCAGCAGGGAGAGACCCTTGTGCTGCTGCCTGAGTGACGTAGGAAATGTGTTGGTAAGAGCTGGTGAGATGCAGAGTGCTGAATCCTGTCTGATGAACCTTTTCCCTGTTGTTTTGGGAAAGGTGTTGTGGGAGGGTAGCACTTGAATGTGCTGTCCTTGTGTAGTGGTGGGCATCTGTAGCAGCTTCCACAGCCATTGATGTTGTTAAAAAACCCAGTTAGCAGGGCTTATTGAAAGAGCTTTAAAGTAGATTTGAAGGGGAAGGGGATAAAACGAGGCTCGCTAGTGATAAGCCCTGGGGCGGCACGCCAGCGTGTGAGGGACGGTGTGCTAGCGAGGTCCTTCAGTGTGCTCCACGATGTGCTGAGTAGACTGGAACACATTTGAAATGTCTCTATGCTAATGCGTGGAGCATGAGGAATGAAGAGAGGAGCTAGAAGCTTTGGCCCAGTCCCAGAGCTACGACGTCATTGGCCTAAGCGAAACTTGGTGGGAAGAGTCCTGTGACTGGTGTGGCGTGATGGCCAGTTCTAGGCTCTTGTGGAGGGCTAGGCAGGGCAGGTGAGGCGGGCGGGTGGTGCTGTATATAAGGGAGGGTTTGGATTGTATGGCCTTGCAGTTGGCGACGACAGGGTCGAGAGCCTCTGGGTAAGGATTAAGGGAAAAGCAAATAAAGCGGCTGTTGTTGTGGGAGTCTACTATCGACCACCCAGCCAGGATGACCACACTGATGAATCATTCTGCAAGGAATGAAGGGATGTCTCTCGATCAGCTGCCCTTGTCCTTATGGGCAATTTTAACTTCCCAGACGTCAACTGGGAATATCATACAGCAGACCCAAACAGGTCCAGGAAAATCCTGCAGGATGTTGAAGATAACTTCTTGGTGCAGGTACTAAGGGAGCCGAGAAGCAAAGGTGCCCTCCTGGATGTGTTGTTTGTAAAGAGAGAGGGACTCCTGGGTGAAGAGGTGCTTGGTGCTGTGGGTCACATGGACCATGAAGTAGTTGAGTTTCAAATCATTGTCAGTAGGAGAAAAACTGCCAGCAAAACTTTGACGCTGGATATGGGGAGAGCAGAGCTGGGCTGCTGAAGGAACTAGTTAGTAAGGTCCCCTGAGAATGTGCTCTTGAAGGTAGTGGGGTCCATGAACGCTGGCCACTTTTTAACCATACTCCTGCCATCTCTTAAGAGCGCAGGAAGGCAATTCGAAAGTGTCGGAAGTCAAGCAAGCGGGGCAGAAGGCTGGCTTGGCTGAGCAGGGATCCTCTAGAACTTAGGTGGAAGAGGAAAGTGTGCGGACATTGAAAGGAAGGATGGGTGACAGGGAAGGACTACAGAGCTGCTGTTTGCCACTGTAGGGAGAAAATTCACGTGGCCAAGCTCAAGTAGAGTTCAAGCTGGCCAGCAGTGTGAAGGACAACAAAAAGGGCTTCGTAAAATATGTTAACAACCAAAGAAGGATCAGAGATAACATCGGTCTGTTACTTGATGAGGTCGACCTCCTCACAAATAGGGGTAGAGAAAGCAGAGATGTTTAATGCCTTCTTTGCCTCTGTCTTTCACACCGATGATGGGCCCTGGGACCCCAGAGCCCTGTGTTGGAAGACCTTGACTGGGGGAATGCTAAGCTCCCAGCCAACTCTGAACTTGTTTGAGACTTGCTGCTCCAGCTGGAGGCACATAAGTCTATGGAGGCCAATGGGATTCATCCCAGGGTACTGAAGGAGCTGGCCGATGTTATGGCGGGACTTCTTTCCATTATTTTTCAACGGTCTTGGAAGTCTGGAGAGGTCCCAGTTGAGTGGAAGCCAGCAAAAGTTGTCCCAATTTTCAGGAAGGGTAAGAAGGAAGAGCCTGGTAATGACAGGCCTGTCAGCCTCCCTTCAGTGCCTGGAAAAATTATGGAGAAGGTTGTTCTGGGAGTTATTGAAAAACACTTGAGAGAGACTGCAGTCATTGGTCGTAGCCAGCACGGGTTCACGAGGGGAAAGTCCTGTTTAAGTAAGTTAATTTCCTTTTATGAGAAGGTCACCCATCTAGTTGCCCAAGGGAAGCCAGTAGATGTGGGTTTTTTGGATTTTAGCAAGGCTTTTGAAACCGTCTCTCACGGTATCCTTCTGGATAAAATGTCCCTCATACAGCTGTCATAATGCTTGTCATAAGAGAAGTCCCAATACATTGGGTGAGCAGTTGGCTGATGGGTTGGGGTCAAAGAGTCAGAGTCAATGGGGTTACATCAGGCTGGCGGCCAGTCAGGGAGGCCTTAGAGAGATCTGGATAGGCTGGAGAGCTGGGCAATCCCAACCGTATGGAAAGTAACAAGAGCAAGTGCCAGGTTCTGCCCCTGGGACAGGGTAATCCTGGTTATAGGTACAAATTGGGGGACGAGAGGGTGGCGAGCAGCCCTGCGAACGAGATGTGGGGGTTTGGGTGGATGGCAAGTTGAATAGGAGTCAAGTGTGCCCTGGCAGCCAAAAGGGCCAGCCGTGTGCTGGGGTGCATGAAGCCCAGCATGGCTAGCCGGTTGAGGGAGGTGATTGTCCACTCTACACTGCACTGGTGCCGCCCCATCTCGAGTTCTGTGTGCGGTTTTGGGTGCCTCCCTAGAAGAAGGACATCAAAATCTAGAGTGTGTCCCAAGGAGGGTGACCAAGATGGTGAAAGGTGTCGAGGGCAAGACTTATGAGGAGCAGCTGAGGTCACTTGGTTTGTTCAGCTTGGAGAAGAGAAGGCTGAGGGGTGACCTCATCGCAGTCTACAACTTCCTCGAGGGGGCAGGGAGGGGAGGTGCTATCTCCTCTCTCTGGTCACCAGCGATAGGCCATGAGGAAAAGTAGGAAGCTGCATCAGGAGAAGTTCAGGTTGGACATTAGGAAAAGGTTCTTGACTTGAGAGGGTGGTCAGTCACTGGAACAGGGCTCCCCAGGGAAGTGGCACGGCACCAAGCCGGTCAGAGCTCAAGGAGCAGACTGTACAATGGTTTAACATTTTGGCACAACATGAGTCATTCTTTTTCTGTCCAACACCTCAGAATCTCTGATAATGTTAAGGAAATATCCTTTAAAACCCAAATGTCCTGTCCTGAAATGTTTCTTTTCAGAAGCAGCAACCAGTGATGCTACAGGTAAGTCACTCCCACCTAAAGTGGATGTTTTCACATGTGTCTTGTAATAAAGACGAGATGTTTGAGAGACGGTGTACTTTTGTTCCTGTTTAGTTGTGGTATCTTCATGTTGGATCGAGCAAATGTTGCCTGGATTGTAATGCCTGTAGGTTTGGAGCAGCAAAGCACCACTGCCTGCTCTCGTTCCTTTGCTGCTGCTCCCAGGCACAGGGTGAGCAGGCGGCAGCAAGCACGGATGGAGGAGGGACCACAATCCATTTGATGGAGTGGATGTGTTGGGAGCCAAGGGATTGTTCTGAGTGAACATGCCGTGGTGTTACTCTTGTGGCTTTTGTTTGGGTGTTGTGAGGGTGGATGATGCTAATGAAGTGGGAGGTATTCCGTGGGAACTAATGGCCCTGTGTTGTTCTGGCAGTGCGTGCCTCCCTGAAAGGAAAGCACGAGTTTGCCATTCAGTGTGCAGGTGGAAAAGGAGGCCAGAGGAATAGCTCCTCATTGAGATACACATGAAGTGCTCGGGAGCTGTGGTTGCCCCATGCTTTTTCAGCCTTCTTGCAGGATCATCGTGCTTGGCTGTGATGGGTTTGATTTCCCTAAAGAAAGACCCCCTGGGTTGTTTGGAGTCTTTGGAGCCTGCTTGCAGGGATGTGGAAGTAGCTGGGGCTTGGTCTTGTGTTACAGAGGGTGGTGGATTCCGTTGTGATGTAGCAGAGGTGTTCTTTGCCATATGATTGCCTTGCTGTGTTATTTGCTGGGTCCTTGCGAGGAGTGGAGGCTGAAGAGTGTGGTGTTCTTTGAGAAGGGGAGGGAGGTGGAGGTGGAGGGGCAGTCTGTGTGTCTTGCATAGACTGGAGGAAAGGAGGAAAGTTGTAACTTGTCTGGAGGGATGGAAGGTGGAAGGGAAGAGGAATGCGAGCTCTTGCCAAAGGGCATGTCCATGCTTCATGTGAGCGTGGTGTAGAAAATGTTTTGTTAAAGGTGGAAAAGAAGAGAGGAGGCTGGAATCAGAAGAGAAGGGGAGTCAAGGATAGGTAGGGCGAGGGCAAAAAGAAAAAGGAAGCGAAGAAAAGGAGGAAAGAGGAAAAAGGTGAAAGGAAGAGAAAGGAAGAGATGAAAGAAAAGGAGGAGAAAAGGAACGAGAAAGGAAGGAGGAAAGAAAAAGGAGAAGGAAAGAAAGAGCAAGGAAGATGGGAAAAGAGGACTGTATGCAAGGAAAAAGCAAGCAGGAAGCAAGACAGAAGATGAGGAAGAGAAGGAGGAAGGAGGAAGTGGAGGACGGACAGAAGGACAGAGGAGATTACCAGGAGCACTGATGTTATCTCTACGTGGTGAATGGAGGTGAGGACTTCAGCGTCCTCGCTACTCAGAGACACTGTGCAAGGCTTGATGAAAAGTGTTTGAGGAAGAGGAATGAGAGCTCTTGGCAGAGGGCATGTCCGTGCTCCATGGCGAGGGTGATGTAGTCATATAGAGAAGCTGTTGGTAAAGGAGACATGGAAGAGGCAAAGAGGGAAGAAGAAGAGAAGGGAGAGCAGGACAGGGAAGAGAGAGGAGGAGAAAGAGGAGAAAGCAGAGAAGGAAAGAAGGAAGGAAGAAACAACAGAGAGAAAGAAAAGCAAACAAGAAGAAAGCGAGCAATAGAGAGAAAGAAGATCAAGAAAAGAAGAAAGGATAAATGAGTTTACTAGCATGCACGGACGCTATCACTGTTCACAGAAGGTGGTGAGGGAGAGAAAGGAAGGAAGAAAGGAGGGAAGGAAGGAAGGAAGGAACGAACGAACGAACGAACGATAGACGAGATTACGAAAACACACGGAGCTTAGCTGTAGCCGCTGAAGGGAGCTGATCCCTAAGAGCCTTCGGCTTGGTTAGAGTACGCGCTCCGGCGCTGATGGCCCGCAATGAGCGCTGATGGCTCCGTCTTTGAGGGTGTCCGCCGCGGCCGCCGGAGGCGAGCGACGAGCTGCGAGCGGGCGTAAAGAAGCCGAGAAGGATTTAAAGGGAAGGGAAAGGGAGGAAAGAATGGGCCACGGCAAGAAGGAAGAGAAGGAGGAAGAGAAGAAAGCAGAAAGAATTTGGAAAGAGAAGACAGAGGAAAGAGAATCAGGGAAGAGAAGGGAGAAGAAAGAGAAGAAAAATAGTAGGAAAGAAAGGAAGAACGAGGAGACGGATAGAAAGAGATAACTGTAGGAAGAAAGAAGGAGCAAAGAAGAAAGAGAAAGGAAAGAAGGAAAGAGCAAAGAAGCAAGGGAAAAGAAAATACAGAAACCAAGAAAAAAAGAAGCGAAAGGAAGAGGCGAAGGGCAGGGAGAGAGGAGAGAGGAGAGGAGCGGCGCGGGGCCGGCGGCGCGGGCGCTGGTGGGGAGGCGTGTGAGGCGGCGGAGCAGCACAGGGTGTCGCTGCAAGGCTCAGAAACGGCGGCGGAGCGGCGAGGCGGCTCCGCGCCGGTCGGCGGAGAGCCCGGCTGTGAGCGCGGGGGGCGGCGCGGGGCGGGCAGGAGAGGCGGTGCGTCCGGGCGGCGGCGGGGAGCCGTGCGGGGCCCGGGCGGGTGTCGGCGGCGGCGGCGGCGGCGGCAGCGATGGGCGTGTGTTGGGGTGCGGTGGTGCGGGTGCTGTTGCTGCAGGCGGGGTGGGCGTTGGGCGTTCGGGCAGGTGCGGTACTCGGTGCCGGGAGGAAGCGAAGGCGGGACGGTGGTGGGCCGGCTGGCGCAGGACCTGGGCCTGAGGCGGGCGAGGCGGAGGCTTGGCGGCTGCGGCTGGTGGCGCAGGGCCGGCGGGCGAGCGTGGAGGTGAGCGGGGCGAGCGGGGCGCTGGTGGTGAGCTCGCGGCTGGACCGGGAGGAGCTGTGCGGGAAGAGCGCGCCGTGCGCCCTGCGGCTGGAGGTGCTGGGTGGAGCGGCCGCTGCGCGTCTTCCACGTGGAGCTGGAGGTCAACCGACATCAACGACAACGCCCCGCTCTTCCCCGCCGCCCGGAAAAACCTCAGCATCGCGGAATTCACCACGCTGCCGGGCTCTCGGTTCCCGCGCTGAGGGCGCGTCGGATGCAGACATCGGAGGCCAACGCGCAGCTCTCCTATACACTCAGCCCCAGCGAGCATTTCCGTCTGGATTTACAGAAATCGAATGAGCGAAATGTTGTACCCGATCTTGTTTTAACGAAATCTCTGACCGCGAGACGATGCCTGTGCACCGGTTGGTGTTGACGGCGAGTGACGGGGGCGGCCGCGCTGACGGGCACGATGGAGCTGGTGATCTCAGTGCTGGACGTGAACGACAACGCGCCCCAGTTCAACCAGTCGGTGTATAAAGTGGAGCTGCCGGAGAGCGCTGCGGAGGGGACGCTGGTGGTGCGGGGTGAACGCCACGGATCCGGACGAGGGCATTAACAGTGAGGTGAACCTACACCGCGACCAACTTCCTTCCCGTGAGAGGAAGAGATGTGATTACCGTCAATCCGAAGACGGGCGAGATCCGTCTCACGGGCGCCCTGGACTTCGAAGAAGTCAGGATATTTGATTTTCGCATTGAAGCGAGAGACAAAGGGACACCGCCGCTGTCGGGTCACTGGCAGCGTGGAGCTGGAGGTGGTGGACGTGAACGACAACGCGCCGGAGGTGTGGGTGACGTCGCTGTCGGTGCCGGTGCGGAGGACGCGTCGGTGGGACGGTGGTGGCGCTGCTGAGCGTGTCGGACCGGGACTCGGGGGCGAACGGGCGGGTGCGGTGCGCGGTGTGGCCGCCGGCGCCGTTCGGGCTGGTGGCGAGGTTCGCGGGCTCGTACTCGCTGGTGCTGCGGGAGGCGCTGGACCGGGAGCGGGTGTCGGAGTACGAGGTGGAGGTGCGGGCGGAGGACGGCGGGGCGCCGCCGCTGCGCGGCAGCCGCGGGGTGCGGGTGCCGGTGTCGGACGTGAACGACAACGCGCCGGCGTTCGCGCAGGCCGTGTACACGGTGCTGGCGCGGGAGAACAACGCGGCGGGCGCGGAGCTGGCGCGGCTGTGGGCGCGGGACGCGGACGAGGCGGGGAACGGGCGCGTGAGGTACTCGGTGGCGGAGGGCGTGGGCGGGGGCGCGGGGGCGGGCGGGGGGTGGCGGGCGGTCGTCGAGCTACGTGTCGGTGGACGCGGAGAGCGGGGCGCGTGTGGGCGCTGCGTCCGTTGGACTACGAGGAGGTGCAGGTGCTGGAGTTCGAGGTGCGGGCGGTGGACGCGGGGGAGCCGCCGCTGTGCGGCAACGCCACGGTGCAGCTCTTCGTGGTGGACGAGAACGACAACGCGCCGGCGCTGCTGCCGGCGCCGGGGCGTCGGGCCGGGGCCCGGGGCGTCGGGCTGGTCGTCGTCGGGTCCGGTCTCGGGGGGCGCTGTGGGCGTGGGCGGCGTGGGGGCGCCGCGGGGCAGGTGGTGGCGAAGATCCGGGCGGTGGACGCGGACTCGGGCTACAACGCGTGGCTGCGCTACGAGCTGTGGGAGCCGCGGGGGAAGGGCCCGTTCCGCGTGGGGCTGTACAGCGGCGAGGTGAGCACGGCGCGGGCGCTGGAGGAGGCGGACGGCCCGCGGCAGAGGCTGGTGATCATGGGTGCGGGACCACGGGGAGCCGGCGCGCTCGGCCACGGCCACGCTGAGCGTGTCGCTGGTGGAGGGCGCCGAGGCGGCGCTGGCGGCCGCGGGCTCGTCGTCGTCGTCGTCGTCGTCGTCGTCGTCGGGAGCGGGGCTGCGGCCGGCGGCGGGCGCGGAGGGCGGCGCGTCGGCGTCGGCGTCGGCGACGAACGTGTGGCTGGTGGGTGGCCATCTGCGCGGTGTCGAGCGTGTTCGTAGCTGGCGGTGGGTGCTGTACGGGGCGTCGCGGTGGTCGCCGCGGGCGGCCGTGGTGTCGGGGCCCGGGCCGGCGACGCTGGTGTGCGCCAGCGAAGTGGGGAGCTGGTCGTACTCGCAAGCGGCCAGAGCCGGAGCCTGTGCGTGGCGGACGGCGCGGGCAAGAGCGACCTGATGGTTTTCAGCCCCAAACTTTCCCGCCGCCGCCCGGCCCCGCGGCGAAGGAGACGCAAGCCGGAGCCGCCCGCTCTCCCTGGACACGTCAGTGGCCCTCCCTTTCTGGCCTCTCGCCCCTTCGCCCTTCTTCTCGGTCTCCCTCCGCCTTCTTCGCGGTCTTCGTTCTGGCCCGCCGCCTGGGCAGGCGCTGGTGGGAGGCGGGCTCAGCCCGCGGGGCCTGCGGGCGTGGGTGCTTGGCGGGTGCTCAAGGGTGTTCACGGGCACCTTTGCATCTGCCTCCGCGTCCTTGCCGGAGCCCCTCGGCTCTCGCTGTGGGGGGAAACTAGCGGTACTGCCGCAGCCCGCGGCGGTTACCGTCGGCAGCTGAGGTTTGCTGCTGTGGGTGTGAGCTGTTCTCCCGTAGAGTAAAATCGCTGCCGGCTGCGATGAGAGGTGCCACGACATCAGCTTTCGAGACGCTCTTGCTTGGGGGTGTGTAGCGTTTGCACGCGAGCTTGCTGAAGGAGTGCAAGACAGGCAGGCTGTGATGGTGACAGTGCCCCAGGCGCTATTTGGTGCCTTATTCGCGTTGCAGAGTGCTGATTGTGCTGGTATGAGATGTGGAAAGTTTTCTTGTGGAAAAGTCTGTCCTCCTCCTGTGTGATTGTCCCCTGCAAGAGCCGTGATGCGAGGTGACAGTTGAGGCTTCAGGGCTTTCTCTCCCCGTGGAGTAATCTCTCCCTTTTGATTCTCCCACCAGAGTCATTAAGAAAGTAGGGAAGGCTTTGTGGACTTTTCCTCTGTTGTTTTTCCAAGTATGCTATCACTCTACTTAGTAGTCTAAAGTGTTCAGGGAGAGGAGTGTGACGCAAGGTAGGTGTCAGAAACGGGAATTTTCTTTTTCTTTTCCCACGCGCCAAATCGTGCTATCGACTTCCGTTCCTGTCTGGAGAAGTGACGTGGTGTGATGTAGGCTGGCCTGTTTTGCTAGTCTTTCAATATTTGGATCAGCATTGGGAGCCTTATAGAAGACTTGGAAACCTTCTCTTAAAAAAACCCCAGATTGTCCTATGCATTAGGTATCATCCATTACAGTGCTGTGCTCGTCGGCATTCGGGTTGTTCTCTCACAGAAGGAAATCAATGCCCACTGCCATTAGAGCTACCCTGACACCATCGCTACAAGCAGGGGAAGGGTCTGGAAATGCTGGAGTGAGCCCTGAGGTGGGAAAGGAAATAGTGGCATGTCGCAGAGGTGAATGTGGCAGTGGCACCGAGTAGGGCCTGGGCATCTGCTCATGTGAAGGGTGACCTTGAGCAGTGGAAAGACTTGTCTGAATTGGGAAATCGTTGGGAAGACCATGGGCCATGTCATGAGAAGACAGCAATGGGAGATGATGTGCTTGTCTTGAGAATGCATGTCCCAGAGTGGGAATGGAGGATGCCTAGAGGAAAGCCTGAGGCAGGATGGACACGAAGTGTTCTTGCCCAGGATCCTTTCCCATGCTGCGAGGGTTCTGGAGTTGGAGGCTTCTGGATCTTGAGACAGTGTGTGGTACTGAAATGCCCACGATGTCTGTTGAGGTTATGAGTACCTTGCACCAGAGGCCGACCCTTGTGCTGCTGCCTGCCTGCCGAAGGCAATGTGCTGGTAAGAGGGGGTGACATGCAGAGTGATGAATATTTTCCCTGGTGTTTTGGGAAAGATGTTGTGGGAGGACAGTGCTTCAGTGTGCTGTCCTTGTGGAGTGGTGGGCATCTACAGGAGCTTGCACAGCTGTTGGTGTTGCCATCACAGCAACCTCCTCAGGCAGGATTTGTAAGGGCACATGAGGAGGTGGGTTTAATCTTTGTGCGCTCAGCTTCCCCTACTTGTGCACTTGCAGAGGTGGCCATGGAGGAGATGGTGTGTCGTCTTGTCATTATTAACTCCTTCAGATATGTGCATGTACACACCAAACCCTGCACAGGAACACAGCTCTGTTTTTCCATCGTAGCAATTCTCTCACCCAGTTGACATTGTGAGACCGCTTGCGCTTCAGCATTTGGTGTGTTTTTCTGAAAGAAAAAACCCCCTGTGGACTGGGGTCAGAGCTGTCACAGCTCTAATCACAGAATCCTGAAGAACTCCGTTCTTACGTGCAGCTCTGTGGTGTTTCCATCTGAGATTTGTGAAAAGGCAAAAGCATTCAGGGTGAAGTTGACGCATCTGGGAAGATTCTGCCAGACAGTGAGTGGCTTTGCAGCCCTCCATATGTTCTTTTTCATTTCCTATGTTCTTTTTCACCAATTCCCCTCCCCTGAAAATGTGTCTTTTCTGAAGAAGCGAGCAGCGATGCTAGAGGGAAGTCGCTGCCACCTCAAGTGGATGTGTTTGAGAGACAGCTGTACTTTTGTTCCTGTTCGGTCGTGGTATCTTTATGTTGGATTGACGGACGTTGCCTGGATTATAATGCCTTTAGGTTTGGAGCAGCAAAGCACCGCTGCCTGCTCTCGTTCCTTTCCTGCTGCTTCCAGGCAGAGTGTGAGCAGGCAGCAGCAAGGAGATATGGGGGAGGGACCCCAATCCATTTGATGGAATGGATGTGTTGGGCATCAAGGAGATGTTCTAAGTGAAAGAGTCATGGTGTTTTCTTTGTGTGAGTATTGCTCCCAGCTCTGCCACTTTTCCATCTGAGATAGCTGAAGCCTTGCCAAACATGACAGGTCAGCAGCAGAGAGCGTGTGGGACACCGTGTATATGATACCTTCTGTGTGATTTTTATGGTGGTGTCATTGATGGAAGGGTCTGCAAGCTTGAGGTGGAAAGGAAACTGTGGCATGTTGCAGAGGTGAATGACGGACGTGGCATGAGTAGGGCCTGGCTGTTTCTTGCTGTGACGAGTGATTGTGAGCAGTGGGAGGACTTGTCTGTGGGAACTGGAAATCCTAGGGAAGACCGTGGGCCATGTCACGAGAAGACAGCAATGGGAGATGATGTGCTTGTCTTGAGAACGCATGTGTCGGAGTTGGGAATGGAGGATGCCTAGAGGAAAGCCTGAGGCAGGATGGGCACGAAGTGTTCTCACCCAGGATCCTTTTGCAGGCTCCCAAGGGTCTGGAGTTGGAGGCCTTCTGTCACAGAAGGGCATGACTTCCATTGGAGGGTTCCATCACGGGGAGGGTGACCTTGAGCGGGGAAGAGTCTTGCCTGAGTAAATGGAGATGCGGGTCAGAACACAGACTGTGTCATTGGGGAAGAGGTGGAGCATGTCCGCTTAGCTGGAGATCCTGCTTCCCAGGGCACGGGAAAGAGGATGCCAGTTGAAAAACCTCAAGAAGAGCTGTGGCAGAGAGTGGTACTTGGCGGGAATCCTGTCAGGAGCTCCAGAAGTTCTGCATAGCCTTGTGCTCAGTTGTTCTCTTCTTGCCTTTCAATGCAGTGGAATGGGATTCTTTTGAGGTTGCGAATGTATCTCAGCAGGGAGAGACCCTTGTGCTGCTGCCTGAGTGACGTAGGAAATGTGTTGGTAAGAGCTGGTGAGATGCAGAGTGCTGAATATTGTCTGATGAACCTTTTCCCTGTTGTTTTGGGAAAGGTGTTGTGGGAGGGTAGCACTTGAATGTGCTGTCCTTGTGTAGTGGTGGGCATCTGTAGCAGCTTCCACAGCCATTGATGTTGTTAAAAAACCCAGTTAGCAGGGCTTATTGAAAGAGCTTTAAAGTAGATTTGAAGGGGAAGGGGATAAAACGAGGCTCGCTAGTGATAAGCCCTGGGGCGGCACGCCAGCGTGTGAGGGACGGTGGTGCTAGCGAGGTCCTTCAGTGTGCTCCACGATGTGCTGAGTAGACTGGAACACATTTGAAATGTCTCTATGCTAATGCGTGGAGCATGAGGAATAAAGGAGAGGAGCTAGAAGCTTTGGCCCAGTCCCAGAGCTACGACGTCATTGGCCTAAGCGAAAGCTGGTGGGAAGAGTCCTGTGACTGGTGTGGCGTGATGGCGGTTCTAGGCTCTTGTGGAGGGCTAGGCAGGGCAGGTGAGGTGGGCGGGTGGTGCTGTATATAAGGGAGGGGTTGGATTGTATGGCGCTTGCAGTTGGCGACGACAGGGTCGAGAGCCTCTGGGTAAGGATTAAGGGAAAAGCAAATAAAGCGGCTGTTGTTGTGGGAGTCTACTATCGACCACCCAGCCAGGATGACCACACTGATGAATTAAACTACAAGGAATGAAGGGATGTCTCTTGATCAGCTGCCCTTGTCCTTATGGGCAATTTTAACTTCCCAGACGTCAACTGGGAATATCATACAGCAGAACCCAAACAGGTCCAGGAAAATCCTGCAGGATGTTGAAGATAACTTCTTGGTGCAGGTACTAAGGGAGCCGAGAAGCAAAGGTGCCCTCCTGGATGTGTTGTTTGTAAAGAGAGAGGGACTCCTGGGTGAAGAGGTGCTTGGTGGCTGTGTGGGTCACATGGACCATGAAGTAGTTTGAGTTTCAAATCATTGTCAGTAGGAGAAAAACTGCCAGCAAAACTTTGACGCTGGATATGGGGAGAGCAGAGCTGGGGCTGCTGAAGGAACTAGTTAGTAAGGTCCCCTGAGAATGTGCTCTTGAAGGTAGTGGGGTCCATGAATGCTGGTTACTTTTTAACCATACTCCTGCCATCTCTTAAGAGCGCAGGAGCAGGCAATTCGAAAGCGTCGGAGTCAAGCAAGCGGGGCAGAAGGCTGGCTTGGCTGAGCAGGGATCCTCTAGAACTTAGGCAGAAGAGGAAAGTGTGCGGACATTGAAAGGAAGGATGGGTGACAGGGAAGGACTACAGAGCTGCTGTTTGCCACTGTAGGGAGAAAATTCACGTGGCCAAGGCTCAAGTAGAGTTCAAGCTGGCCAGCAGTGTGAAGGACAACAAAAAGGGCTTTGTAAAATATGTTCACAGCCAAAGAAGGATCAGAGATAACATCGGTCCGTTACTTGATGAGGTCGACCACCTCACAAATAGGGGTGTAGAGAAAGCAGAGATGTTTAATGCCTTCTTTGCCTCTGTCTTTCACACCGATGATGGGCCCTGGGACCCCCAGAGCCCTGTGTTGGAAGACCTTGACTGGGGGAATGCTAAGCTCCCAGCCAACTCTGAACTTGTTTGAGACTTGCTGCTCCAGCTGGAGGCACATAAGTCTATGGAGGCCAATGGGATTCATCCCAGGGTACTGAAGGAGCTGGCCGATGTTATGGCGGGACTTCTTTCCATTATTTTTCAACGGTCTTGGAAGTCTGGAGGGGTCCCAGTTGAGTGGAAGCCAGCAAAAGTTGTCCCAATTTTCAGGAAGGGTAAGAAGGAAGAGCCTGGTAATGACAGGCCTGTCAGCCTCCCTTCAGTGCCTGGAAAAATTATGGAGAAGGTTGTTCCGGGAGTTATTGAAAAACACTTGAGAGAGACTGCAGTCATTGGTCGTAGCCAGCACGGGTTCACGAGGGGAAAGTCCTGTTTAAGTAAGTTAATTTCCTTTTATGAGAAGGTCACCCATCTAGTTGCCCAAGGGAAGCCAGTAGATGTGGGGTTTTTTGGATTTTAGCAAAGCTTTTGAAACCGTCTCTCACGGTATCCTTCTGGATAAAATGTCCCTCATACAGCTGTCATAATGCTTGTCATAAGAGAAGTCCCTAATACATTGGGTGAGCAGTTGGCTGATGGGTTGGGGTCAAAGAGTCAGAGTCAATGGGGTTACATCAGGCTGGCGGCCAGTCAGGGAGGCCTTAGAGAGAGATCTGGATAGGCTGGAGAGCTGGGCAATCCCCAACCGTATGGAATGTAACAAGAGCAAGTGCCGGGTTCTGCCCCTGGGACAGGGTAATCCTGGTTATAGGTACAAATTGGGGGACGAGAGGGTGGCGAGCAGCCCTGCGGAACGAGACGTGGGGGTTTGGGTGGATGGCAAGTTGAATAGGAGTCAGGAGTGTGCCCTGGCAGCCAAAAGGGCCAGCCGTGTGCTGGGGTGCATGAAGCCCAGCATGGCTAGCCGGTTGAGGGAGGTGATTGTCCCACTCTACACTGCACTGGTGCCGCCCCATCTCGAGTTCTGTGTGCAGTTTTGGGCGCCTCCCTAGAAGAAGAACATCAAACTATTAGAGTGTGTTCCAAGGAGGGTGACCAAGATGGTGAAAGGTGTCGAGGGCAAGACTTATGAGGAGCAGCTGAGGTCACTTGGTTTGTTCAGCTTGGAGAAGAGAAGGCTGAGGGGTGACCTCATCGCAGTCTACAACTTCCTCGAGGGGGGCAGGGGAGGGGGAGGTGCCGATCTCCTCTCTCTGGTCACCAGCGATAGGCCATGAGGAAATGGTAGGAAGCTGCATCAGGGGAAGTTCAGGTTGGACATTAGGAAAAGGTTCTTGACTGAGAGGGTGGTCAGTCACTGGAACGGGCTCCCCAGGGAAGTGGTCACGGCACCAAGCCGGTCAGAGCTCAAGGAGCAGACTGTGCAATGGTTTCAACATTTTGGCAGAACATGAGTCATTTCTTTTTCTGTCCAACAACCTCAGAAATCTCTGATAATGTTAAGGGAAAATATCCTTTAAACCCAAATGTCCTGTCCTGAAAATGTTTCTTTTCAGAAGCAGCAACCAGTGATGCTACAGGTAAGTCACTCCCACCTGAAGTGGATGTTTTCTTCACATGTGTCTTGTACATAAAGACGAGATGTTTTGAGAGACGGGTGTACTTTTGTTCCTGTTTAGTTGTGGTATCTTCATGTTGGATCGAGCAAATGTTGCCTGGATTGTAATGCCTGTAGGTTTGGAGCAGCAAAGCACCACTGCCTGCTCTCGTTCCTTTGCTGCTGCTCCCAGGCACAGGGTGAGCAGGCGGCAGCAAGCACGGATGGAGGAGGGACCACAATCCATTTGATGGAGTGGATGTGTTGGGAGCCAAGGGGATGTTCTGAGTGAACATGCCGTGGTGTTACTCTTGTGGCTTTTGTTTGGGTGTGTGATGGGTGGATGATGCTAATGAGTGGGAGGTATTCCATGGGAACTAATGGCCCTGTGTTGTTCTGGCAGTGCGTGCCTCCCTGAAAGGGAAAGCACGAGTTTGCCATTCAGTGTGCAGGTGGAAAAGGAGGCCAGAGGAATAGCTCCTCATTGAGATACATGAAGAGTGCTCGGGAGCTGTGGTTGCCCCGTGCTTTTTCAGCCTTCTTGCAGGATCATCGTGCTTGGCTGTGATGGGTTTGATTTCCCTAAAGAAAGACCCCCCTGGGTTGTTTGGAGTCTTTGGAGCCTGTTTTCAGGGATGTGGAAGTAGCTGGGGCTTGGTCTTGTGTTACAGAGGGTGGTGGATTCCGTTGTGATGTAGCAGAGGTGTTCTTTGCCATATGATTGCCTTGCTTTGTTATTTGCTGGGTCCTTGCGAGGAGTGGAGGCTGAAGAGTGTGGTGTTCTTTGAGAAGGGGAGGGATGTGGAGGTGGAGGGGCAGTCTGTGTGTCTTGCATAGACTGGAGGAAAGGAGGAAAGTTGTAACTTGTCTGGAGGGATGGAAGGTGGAAGGGAAGAGGAATGCGAGCTCTTGCCAAAGGGCATGTCCATGCTTCATGTGGAGCGTGGTGTAGAAAATGTTTTGTTAAAGGTGGAAAAGAAGAGAGGAGGCTGGAATCAGAAGAGAAGGGGAGTCAAGGATAGGGTAGGGCGAGGGCAAAAAGAAAAAGGAAGCGAAGAAAAGGAGGAAAGAGGAAAAAGGTGAAAGGAAGAGAAAGGAAGAGATGAAAGAAAAAGGAGGAGAAAAGGAACGAGAAAGGAAGGAGGAAAGAAAAAGGAGAAGGAAAGAAAGAGCAAGGAAGATGGGAAAAGAGGACTGTATGCAAGGAAAAAGCAAGCAAGGAAGCAAGACAGAAAGATGATGAAAGAAGAAAGGAAGGAAGGACGGATGGATGGACGGACAGAGGAGATGTTATCTCTACGTGGTGAATGGAGGTGAGGACTTCAGCGTCCTCGCTACTCAGAGACACTGTGCAAGGCTTGATGAAAAGTGTTGAGGAAGAGGAATGAGAGCTCTTGGCAGAGGGCATGTCCGTGCTCCATGGCGAGGGTGATGTAGTCATATAGAGAAGCTGTTGGTAAAGGAGACATGGAAGAGGCAAAGAGGGAAGAAGAAGAGAAGGGGAGAGCAGGACAGGGAAGAGAGGAGGAGGAGAAAGAGGAGAAAGCAGAGAAGGAAAGAAGGAAGGAAGAAACAACAGAGAGAAAGAAAAGCAAACAAGAAGAAAGCGAGCAATAGAGAGAAAGAAGATCAAGAAAAGAAGAAAGGATAAATGAGTTTACTAGCATGCACGGACGCTATCACTGTTCACAGAAGGTGGTGAGGGAGAGAAAGGAAGGAAGAAAGGAAGGAAGGAAGGAAGGAAGGAACGAACGAACGAACGAACGAACGAACGATAGACGAGATTACGAAAACACACGGAGCTTAGCTGTAGCCGCTGAAGGGAGCTGATCCCTAAGAGCCTTCGGCTTGGTTAGAGTACCGCGCTCCGGCGCTGATGGCCCGCAATTAGCGCTGATGGCTCCGTCTTTGAGGGTGTCCGCCGCGGCGCCGGAGGCGACTGGCGAGCTGCGAGCAGGGGTAAAGAAGCGAGAAGGATTTAAAGGGAAGGGAAAGGGGAGGAAAGAATAGGGCACGGCAAGAAGGAAGAGAAGGAGGAAAGAGAAGAAAGCAGAAAGAATTTGGAAAGAGAAGACAGTGGAAAGAGAATCAGGGAAGAGAAGGGAGAAGAAAGAGAAGAAAAATAGTAGGAAAGAAAGGAAGAACGAGAGAACGGGATAGAAAGAGATAACTGTAGGAAGAAAGAAGGAGCAAAGAAGAAAGAGAAAGGAAGAAGGAAAGAGCAAAGAAGCAAGGGAAAAGAAAATACAGAAACCAAGAAAAAAGAAGCGAAAGGAAGAGGCGAAGGGCAGGGAGAGAGGAGAGAGGAGATGAGCGGCGCGGGGCCGGCGGCGCGGGCGCTGGTGGGGAGCGTGTGAGGCGGCGGAGCAGCACAGGGTGTCGCTGCAGGCTCAGAAACGGCGGCGGAGCGGCGAGGCGGCTCCGCGCCGGTGCGGCGGAGAGCCCGGCTGTGAGCGCGGGGGGGCGGCGCGGGGCGGGCAGGAGAGGCGGTGCGTCCGGGCGGCGGCGGGGAGCCGTGCGGGGCCCGGGCGGGTGCCGGCGGCGGCGGCGATGGGCGTGTGTTGGGGTGCGGTGGTGCGGGTGCTGTTGCTGCAGGCGGGGTGGGCGTTGGGCGTCGGGCAGGTGCGGTACTCGGTGCCGGAGGAAGCGAAGGCCGGGACGGTGGTGGGCCGGCTGGCGCAGGACCTGGGCCTGGAGGCGGGCGAGGCGGAGGCTTGGCGGCTGCGGCTGGTGGCGCAGGGCCGGCGGGCGAGCGTGGAGGTGAGCGGGGCGAGCGGGGCGCTGGTGGTGAGCTCGCGGCTGGACCGGGAGGAGCTGTGCGGGAAGAGCGCGCCGTGCGCCCTGCGGCTGGAGGTGCTGGTGGAGCGGCCGCTGCGCGTCTTCCACGTGGAGCTGGAGGTCACCGACATCAACGACACGCCCCGCTCTTCCCCGCCGCCCGGAAAACCTCAGTTTATCGGAGAACTCCCCTCCCGGCTCTCGGTTCCCGCTGGAGGGCGCGTCGGATGCAGACATCGGAGCCAACGCGCAGCTCTCCTATACACTCAGCCCCAGCGAGCATTTTGGTTTGGAAGTGAAAACCAAAGACCAAACCAAAATCTCCGTAGTCCTCGTATTAACGAAATCTCTGGACCGCGAGACGATGCCTGTGCACCGGTTGGTGTTGACGGCGAGTGACGGGGGCCGGCCGCCGCTGACGGGCACGATGGAGCTGGTGATCTCGGTGCTGGATGCGAACGACAACGCGCCCCAGTTCAACCAGTCGGTGTATAAAGTGGAGCTGCCGGAGAGCGCTGCTGCGGGAACCGTGTTTCTACAGCTAACAGCGACAGACAAAGATGAGGGGATTAATCGGGAAATATATTATTCGTTTAGCGACACGATTTCTGCCAAAGTTCAGAACTTGTTCATAATTGACAGAAAATCCGGGGAAATACGGACTGCCGGTGTACTGGATTTCGAGGAGGTTCAGTCGTATGACCTGGAGATCGAAGCGAGAGACAAAGGTTGGCCCCCGCTGTCGGGTCACTGCAGCGTGGAGCTGGAGGTGGTGGACGTGAACGACAACGCGCCGGAGGTGTGGGTGACGTCGCTGTCGGTGCCGGTGCCGGAGGACGCGTCGGTGGGGACGGTGGTGGCGCTGCTGAGCGTGTCGGACCGGGACTCGGGGGCGAACGGGCGGGTGCGGTGCGCGGTGTGGCCGCCGGCGCCGTTCGGGCTGGTGGCGAGGTTCGCGGGCTCGTACTCGCTGGTGCTGCGGGAGGCGCTGGACCGGGAGCGGGTGTCGGAGTACGAGGTGGAGGTGCGGGCGGAGGACGGCGGGGCGCCGCCGCTGCGCGGCAGCCGCGGGGTGCGGGTGCCGGTGTCGGACGTGAACGACAACGCGCCGGCGTTCGCGCAGGCCGTGTACACGGTGCTGGCGCGGAGAACAACGCGGCGGGCGCGGAGCTGGCGCGGCTGTGGGCGCGGGACGCGGACGAGGCGGGGAACGGGCGCGTGAGGTACTCGGTGGCGGAGGGCGTGGGCGGGGCGCGGGGCGGGCGGGGGGTGGCGGGCGGCGTCGAGCTACGTGTCGGTGGACGCGGAGAGCGGGCGCGTGTGGGCGCTGCGTCCGTTGGACTACGAGGAGGTGCAGGTGCTGGAGTTCGAGGTGCGGGCGGTGGACGCGGGGGAGCCGCCGCTGTGCGGCAACGCCACGGTGCAGCTCTTCGTGGTGGACGAGAACGACAACGCGCCGGCGCTGCTGCCGGCGCCGGGCGTCGGGCCGGGGCCCGGGGCGTCGGGCTGGTCGTCGTCGGGTCCGGTCTCGGGGGCGCTGTGGGCGTGGGCGGCGTGGGGGCGCCGGCGGGGCAGGTGGTGGCGAAGGTCCGGGCGGTGGACGCGGACTCGGGCTACAACGCGTGGCTGCGCTACGAGCTGTGGGAGCCGCGGGGGAAGGGCCCGTTCCGCGTGGGGCTGTACAGCGGCGAGGTGAGCACGGCGCGGGCGCTGGAGGAGGCGGACGGCCCGCGGCAGAGGCTGGTGATCGTGGTGCGGGACCACGGGGAGCCGGCGCGCTCGGCCACGGCCACGCTGAGCGTGTCGCTGGTGGAGGGCGCCGAGGCGGCGCTGGCGGCCGCGGGCTCGTCGTCGTCGTCGGGAGCGGGGCTGCGGCCGGCGGCGGGCGCGGAGGGCGGCGCGGCGTCGGCGTCGGCGTCGGCGACGAACGTGTGGCTGGTGGTGGCCATCTGCGCGGTGTCGAGCGTGTTCGTGCTGGCGGTGGTGCTGTACGGGGCGTCGCGGTGGTCGCCGCGGGCGGCCGTGGTGTCGGGGCCCGGGCCGGCGACGCTGGTGTGCGCCAGCGAAGTGGGGAGCTGGTCGTACTCGCAGCGCCAGAGCCGGAGCCTGTGCGTGGCGGACGGCGCGGGCAAGAGCGACCTGATGGTTTTCAGCCCCAACTTCCCGCCGCCGCCCGGCCCCGCGGCGAAGGAGACGCAGCCGGAGCCGCCCGCTCTCCTGGACACGGTCAGTGGCCCTCCCTTTCTGGCCTCTCGCCCCTTCGCCCTTCTTCTCGGTCTCCCTCCGCCCTTCTTCGCGGTCTTCGTTCTGGCCCGCCGCCTGGGCAGGCGCTGGTGGGAGGCGGGCTCAGCCCGCGGGGCCTGCGGGCGGTGGGTGCTTGGCGGGTGCTCAAGGGTGTTCACGGCACCTTTGCATCTGCCTCCGCGTCCTTGCCGGAGCCCTCGGCTCTCGCTGTGGGGGGAAACTAGCGGTACTGCCGCAGCCCGCGGCGGTTACCGTCGGCAGCTGAGGTTTGCTGCTGTGGGTGTGAGCTGTTCTCCCGTAGAGTAAAATCGCTGCCGGCTGCGATGAGAGGTGCCACGACATCAGCTTTCGAGACGCTCTTGCTTGGGGGTGTGTAGCGTTTGCACGCGAGCTTGCTGAAGGAGTGCAAGACAGGCAGGCTGTGACGGTGACAGTGCCCCAGGCGCTATTTGGTGCCTTATTCGCGTTGCAGAGTGCCGATTGTGCTGGTATGAGATGTGGAAAGTTTTCTTGTGGAAAAGTCTGTCCTCCTCCTGTGTGATTGTCCCCTGCAAGAGCCGTGATGCGAGGTGACAATTGAGGCTTCAGGGTTTTCTCTCCCCGTGGAGTAATTTCTCCCTTTTCATTCTCCCACCAGAATCATTAAGAAAGTAGGGAAGTCTTTGCGGACTTTTCCTCTGTTGTTTTTCCAAGTATGTTGTCACTCTACTTAGTAGTCTAAAGTGTTCAGGGAGAGGAGTGTGACGCAAGGTAGGTGTCAGAAACGGGAATTTTCTTTTTCTTTTTCTGCTTCTCCCCTCGCCCAGGTTGCAGAGTAGCAGTCCTGGCCAGAGTAGTGGCGTGACGTATGCTGGCCTGTTTTGATGTTCTTTCAATATTTGCATCAGCAGCCACACAGTTACAAAAGACCTAGAAATCTTCTTTTCGTGATAATATACAAAGAATCAAAACCAGACAAAGACACCCCTCCAAAAACAAAACCCCAAACCCGAATTCTCCTACACAGTCGATATAATCTGTTACAGTGGTGTGCTCGTCAGCGTTTGGATTGTTCTCCCACAGCATGAAATCAATGCCATTGCCATTTAGAGCTATGCTAACGTCACCTATAGAAAGAGTGGAGAGTGCACTGGACACCATGTATGTGATGTCATCCATATGTTTTTTCATGGTGCTGTCATTGACGGAAGGGTCTGCAAAAGCTGGAGTGAGCCTTGAGGTGGGAAAGGAACCAGTGGCATGTTGCGGAGGAGAATGTGGCAGTGGCACTGAGCAGGGCCTGGGCATCTGCTGATGTGAACTGAGGGAAGTGGAAATCCTTGGGAAGACCATGGGCCATGTCATAAGAGGGCAGTAATGGGAGATGATGTGCTTGTCTTGAGAATGCATGTCGCAGACTGTGGAATGGAGGATGCCTAGGGGAAAGTATGAAGCAGGATGGGGACGGAGTGTTCTTGCCCAGGATCTTTCGCAGGCTCCCAAGGGTCTGGAGTTGGAGGCCTTCTGGATCTTGAGACAGTGTGTGGTACTGAAATGCCCACAATGTCTTTTGAGGTTATGAATACCTCCCACCAGAGACAGTGCGTTGTGCTGCTGCCTGATTGCCGTAGGCAATGTGTTGGTAAGAGGAGACGAGATGCAGACAGCTGAAGACTGTCTGATGAACCTTTTCACTCCTGCTTTGGGAAAGATGTTGTGGGAAGATAGCGCTTCAACGTGCTGTCCTTGTGTAGTGGTGGGCATCCATAGCAGCTTCCACAGCTGTTGATGTTGCCATGATCATAGAATCGTAGAATGGTTTGGGTTGGAGGGGACCTTAAAGATCATCTAGTTCCAACCCCCTGCAGTGAGCAGGCACATCTTCCACTAGATCAGGTTGCTCAAAGCCCTGTCCAAGCTTTCCTTGAACACTTCCAGTGATGGGACATCCACAACTTCTCTGGGCAACCTATTCCAGTGTCTCACCACCCTCACAGTAGAGAATTTCTTCCTAATATCTCATCTGAATCCACCCTCTTTCAGTTTAAAACCGTTTCCCCTTGTCCTATCGCTACACTCCCTGATAAAGAGTGCCTCCCCATCTTTCCTGTAGGCCCCTTTAAGTAGTGGAAGGCCGCTGTAAGGTCTGCCTGGAGCCTTCTCTTCTCTAGGCTAAAGAACCCCAAGTGTCTCAGCCTGTCCTCATCGGGGAGGTGCTCCAGCCCTCTGATGATCTTTGTGGCCCTCTCTGGACCCGCTTGAGCAGGTCCATGTCTTTCTTATGGTGGGGGCCCCAGCGCTGAACACAGTACTGCATGTGGGGTGTCACAAGAGTGGAGTAGAGGGGGAGAATCACCTCCTTTGACCTGCTAGCCACACTTCTTTTGATGCAGCCCAGGAGACGATTGGCTTGCTGGGCTTTGAGCACACATTGCCGGCTCATATTCAGTTTTTTGTTCACCAATAGCCCCAAGTCCTTCGTGGCAGGGCTGCTCTCAATCCACTCATTGCCCAGCTGGTATCCATGTTTAGGATTGCCCCAACCCAGGTGCAGCACCCTGCACTTGGCCTTGTTGAACTTCATGAGGTTTGCATGGGCCCACCTCTCTAGCCTGTCAAGGTCCCTCTGGATGGCATCCCTTCCTGCTAGAGGGTCAACCACACCACTCAGCTTGGTGCTATCCACAAACTTGCTGAGGGTGCACTCAATCCCCCCATGTCCCCGACAAAGTTGTTAAATAATACTGGTCCCGATACGGACCCCTGAGGGATACCACTCGTCACTGGTCTTTGCCCGGACATCGAGCCGTTGACCACAACTCTTTGAGTGTGACTATCCAGCCAATTCCTTATCCACCAAATGGTCCACCTGTCAAATCCATGTCTCTCCCTTGTAGAGACAAGGATGTTGTGCGGGACAGTATCAAATGCTTTGCACAAGTCCAGGTAGATGATGTCAGGCATCTTCCCTTATCCACCAATGCTGTAACCCCGTCGTAGGCGGCCACCAAATTTATCAGGCACGATTTGCCCTTAGTGAAGCCATGTTGGCTGTCACCAATCACCTCTCTGTTTTCCATGTGCCTTAGCATAGTTTCCAGGAGGATGTGCTCCATGATCTTGCCGGGCACAGAGGTGAGACTGACTGGCCTGTAGTTCCCCGGGTCTTCCTTTTTTCCCTCTTTAAAAATGGGGGTTATGTTTCCCCTTTTCCAGTCACTGGGAACTTCACCAGTGTGCCACGACTTTTCAAATATGAGGGATAATGGCTTAGCAACTTCATCTGCCAGTTCCCTCAGGACCCTCGGATGCACCTCGTCAGGTCCCATGGACTTGTGCACCTTCAGGTTCCTTAGATGGTCTCCAACCAGCTCTTCTCCTAGGGTGGGCGGTACTTTATTCTCCCAGCTGAGGTTTGTTGTTCCAGGAGTGAGTGGTTCTCCCGTAGAATAAAATCAATGCCGATTGCGATGAGAGGTGCCACGACACCAGCTTTGCAGACCCTCTTGCTTCCTGGTGTGTAGCATTTCCACTCGAGACTGATGAAGATCTGCAAGACATGCAGGCTGTGGTGCTGGCAATCCCCCAGGTGCTGTTTACTGCCATTTCTGTTGCTGACTGCTGATTGTGCTGGTATCAGATGTGGTTTCTTGTCCAAAATGTTGTTGCATTGTCCTCTTTGATTCCCCTCTGAAAGAGACGTGATGGAAGGTGACAATTGGGACTTCAGGGTTTTTTTCTCCCTGTGATGTAATTTCTCCATTTTGGTTGGCTCAGCGGAGTCATTATGGAGGTAGGGAAGGCATACGGGCTTTTCCTATGTTCTTTTTTGCAAGTACATTGTTAGTGTAGTTCGTCATATAAAGTGTTCAGGGAGAGGAGGGTGACCCAAGGCAGGTGTTAGAAATGGGAATTTCCTTTTCCTGCTCCCCTTTCCCCCAGGTTGTGGACTGCATTCCTGGCCAGAGAAGTGTCATGATGTACACTGGCCTGTTTCGAAGACCTTTCAATATTTGGATCAGCAGTGACAACCTTAAAGAATCCGTGTCAACCTTCTTTTCAACCAAAAAACCCCACCATTCCCCAAATTGTCCTACACATTAGAGATCATCCATTACAGTGCTGTGCTCATCAGCATTTGGGTTGCTCTCTCACAGCATGAAATCAACGGCCATTGCCATTAGAGCTGTCCCGACATCATGGATTTATGGAAGGCAGGTCCTGCTTGACTAACCTGATCTCCTTCTCTGACAAGATGACTGGCTTAGTGGATGAGGGAAAGGCTGTGGATGTTGTTTACCTGGGCTTTAGTAAAACCTTTGACACCGTTTCCCACAGCATTCTCCTGGAGAAAGTGGCTGCTGATGGCTTGGACGGGTGTACTGTTCGCCGGGTAAAAACCTGGCTGTCTGGCCGGGCCCAGAGAGTTGTGGTGAACGGAGTTAAATGCAGTTGGTGGCCGGTCACCAGTGGTGTTCCCCAGGGCTCAGTATTGGGGCAGTTCTGTTTAATATCTTTATCAGTGATGTGGATGAGGGGATCGCGTGCATGCTCAGTAGGTTTGCAGACGACACCAAGTTGGGCAGGAGTGTTGATCTGCTTGAGGGTAGGAAGGCTCTGCAGAGGGGTGTGGACAGGCTGGATCGATGGGCCGAGGCCAATTGTGTGAGATCCAACAAGGCTAAGTGCCGGGTCCTGCACTTGGGTCACAAGAACCCCAGGCAACACTATAGGCTTGGGGAAGAGTGGCTGGAAAGCTGCCCGGAGGAAAAGGACCTGGGGGTGTTGGTTGCCAGCAGCTGAATATGGGCCAGCAGTGTGCCCAGGTGGCCAAGGCGGCCAACAGCATCCTGGCTTGTATGAGAAATAGTGTGGCCAGCAGGACTAGGGAAGTGATCATGCCTTTGTACTCGGCACTGGTGAGGCCGCACCTCGAATACTGTGTTCAGTTTTGGGCCCCTCACTACAAGAAAGACATTGAGGTGCTGGAGGGTGTTGAAAGAAGAGCAACGAAGCTGGTGGAGGGTCTAGAGAACAAGACTTATGAGGAGCAGCTGAGGGAACGGGGGTTGTTTGTGATAGGTTGTTGCAAGTGACAGGACGAGAGGAAATGGCCTCAAGTTGCGCCAGGGGAGGTTTAGAGTAGATATGAGGTAAAATTTCTTCACCGAAAGGGTTGTCAGGCATTGGACCAGGCTGCGAGGGAAGTGGTTGAGTCACCATCCCTGGAGGTATTTAAAAGACATAGTGCTTCAGGACATGGTTTAGTCGTGGACTTGGTAGTGTTGGGTTAATGGTTGGACTCGACGGTCTCAAGGGTCTTTTCCAACATAAATGATTCTATGATGCTCTTTGGAAATAGTATTGGTCCCAGGTGTGTAAGATGTCCACCCGAGACTGCTGAAGCAGTACAAGATATGAAAGGTAAGCTGCGGAGAGTGTGCTGGACACCGTGTATACAATACCACCTGCATGTTTTTCTGTGGTGCTCTCATTGATGGAAGGGTCCACAAAAGCCAGACTGAAAGGAAAGTGTGGCATGTTCATGGAGGTGAATGTAGCAGTGGCACTGAGTAGGGCCTGGGCATCTGCTGGTGTGAAGGGTGACCTTGAGCTTGTCTGAGGGAAGTGGAAATGATTGGGAAGACCATGGGCCATGTCTTCAGACAAGAATGGGAGATGATGTGCTTGTCTTGAGAACGCATGTTGCAGGCTGGGGAATGGCGGATGCCTAGAGGAAAGCCTGAGGCAGGATGGGCACAGAGTGTTCTTTCGCAGGATCCTTTGCCATGCTGCAAGGGTCTGGAGTTGGAGGCCTTCTGGATCTTGAGATAGTCACATGGTATTGAAATGCCCACAGTGTCCTTTGAGGTTATGAAGATCTCCCACCAGAGAGAGTCGTTTGTGCTGCTGCCCGATTGCCGTAGGCAATGTGTTGGTAAGTGGAGATGAGAGGCAGACTGGTGAACGTTGTCTGATGAACCATTTCCCGCTTGATTTGAGAAAGGTGTTGTGGGAGGGTAGCGCTTCAACGTGCTGTCCTTGTGTAGTGGTGGGCATCCATAGTAGCTTCCCCATCCGTTGATGTTGCCATGATGGTTCCTTGCTCCTCGTCAGGCGGGATTTGTAAGCGGATGTGATGAGGGGGTGGGCGTAATCTTTGTGTGCTTGATGCCCTGTACTTGTGCACTTGCACAGATGGCCTTGGTAGAGGTGGTGTGTCCCCTTGTCATGCTCAACTGAGATATGTGCAAGTACAGGCCAACTCCTGCACAGCAGCCCAGCTCTGGTTTTCTGTGGTACCAATTCTCCCACCCAGTTGATATGGTGAGTGTTCTTGCACTTCGGCATTTGGTGTGGTTCTCTCAAAGAATAAAATCTGTGTGGACTGGGATCAGAGCTGTCACAACTCTAACCACAGAATCTTTTGGAACTCTATCGGAGCGATCCTCCGAGTGGCACGGAGTAGGGCTTGGGGCATCGATCACGGGGAGGGTGACTTTGAGTTGGGAAGAGTCTTCCCTGACGAAATGGAGATGCTATGCGTCATGGACTGTGTCATTGGTGAAGAACTGGAGAATGTCTGCTTAGCTGGAGATCTCATTTCCCAGAGCCTGGGATAGAGGATTCCAGTAGAAAACGTCAGGAAGACGCCCGGCGCACAGGGTTGCTCGCCTGGGATTGTCTCAGGACCTCCTGAAGTACTGCATATCCTTGCGCCTCAGTGTTCTCTGTGGTCTTCCTGCCAGATGTGAAGACATCTGCCATAGACACCTTTGATCACTTGTTTTTGACGGGGAATGGTGTTGGTCCAACAGAAGCTTTTCCAAATGTCAATCAAAATTGGCCAGCCTTCTCTGAACCTCTCCTTGGTTATGTCTCTGCTCTTAGTCTTGCTAGGGAATGGAAGAAGTGCTCTCCCTATTCAAGAAGTTGGCAAGCCTTGCGTTTCAATACAGGGGAATGGGATCCTTTGGTTTTCTTCTCTCCTCTTACCAGAAACTTCCATCTTTTTTTGTTTTTCCTTCTCTCACATTGGCAGTGTGTCGGTAACAGTGGATGAGATGCAGACTGCTGAAATTTGGCAGCTGCTGTCGGGTGGCAGAGTTTCAGGCAGTTGGCCATGAGCGTGGGGATGGCTTTTCCAGTCTCCTGAGCTGAGGCTGATGTTGAGAGAATGTCCTTAGCTTTCAGGCGTTGCTCCTGCTTCCTCCGTGATAGAAGCGCATAAGGGAGCACTGCGCACTGTCCAGGGATTTCAAGGCTTTTGCCGAACGTGGGTCATTTTTTTCTGTTCATCTTCCCAGAAATCTCTGATAACGTTAAGGGAAAATGTCCTTAGAACCAATTCCCCACCCCTGAAAATGTTGCTTTTTCTGAAGAAGCAAGCAGTGATGCTAGAGGGAAGTCGCTCATACCTAAAGCAGATGCATTTGAGAGACAGCTGTACTTTTCTTCCTGCTTAGTTGTGGTATCTTCATGTTGGAAAGATGGAATGTTGCCTGGATTGGGAGTTGGACTCGATGATCCTTATGGGTCCCTTCCAACTTGCAATATTGCATGATTCTGTGATTCTATGAGAGCAGCAAAGCACCACTGCCTGCTCTCATTCCTTTCTTGCTGCTTCCAGGCACAGTGTGAGGCAGTGACAGCAAGCACGGATGGAGGAGGGACCCTACTGCATTTCTCGGTGTGGATGTGTTGGGAGTTGAGGGGATGTTCTCAGTGAAAGTGCCGTGGTGTTTCCTTCATGGCTTTTGGCAGGTGGATGATGCTAATGAGTGAGAGGTATTCCGTGAGGACTAATGCCCGTGGGTATGGAGGTTCTTGGTATGGAGCCTTCACTGAACCTCTCCTCGGTCATTTCTCTGGTCTTAGCCTTACCAGAGAGAGAAAGAAGTGCTCTCTGTATTCAAGATGTTGGCAAAGCTTGGGTTTCAATACAGTGGAATGGGATCCTTTGGTTTTCTTCTCCCTCTTACCAAGACCTCCCACGCTTTTGTTTGTTCTTCTCTCACATTGGCAATGTGTTGGTAACGGTGGATGAGCTGCAGACTGCTGAATTTTGGCAGCTGCTGTCAGGTGGCAGAGTTTCAGGCAGTTGGCCATGAGTGTGGGGGAGGCTTTTCCAGTCTCCTGAGCTGAGGCTGATGTTGAGAGAATGTCCTTAGCTTTCAGGCATTGCTCCTGCTTCCCCGTGATAGAAGCGCATAAGGGAGCACTGCGCACTGTCCAGGGATTTCAAGGCTTTTGGAGAACAAGAGTCTTTTTTTTCTGTCCAGCTTCACCAGTATGAGCTGATAACATTAGGGGAAAATGTCCTTAGAACCAATTCCCCATCCCTGAAAAATGTTGCTTTTTCTGAAGAAGCAAGCAGTGATTCTACAGGTAAGTTGCTCATATCTGAAGAGAATGAGTTTGAGAGACAGCTGTACTTTGGTTGCTGTTTAGTCATGGTATCTTCATGTTGGATCGATGGACTGTTGCCTGAATTGTCATGCCTGTAGGTTTGGAGCAGCAAAGCATCACTGCCTGTTTTTGTTCCTTTCCTGCTGCTTCCAGGCACAGGGTGAGCAGGCGGCAGCAGCGCGGATGGAGGAGGGACCCCAATGCGTTTGTCGGAGTGGATGTGTTGGGAGTCCAGGGAATGTTCTCATGGAAAAAACCCGTGGTGTTACCTTTGTGGCCTTTGTTTGGGTGTGTGAGGGGTGGATGATGCTAATGAGTGAGAGGTATTCCGTGGGGATTGAAGTCTGTCCTGGTTTCGGCTGGGACAGAGTTAATTTTCTTCTTAGTAGCTTGGTACAGTGCTGTGTTTTGGATTTAGTGTGAGAATGATGTTGATAACACTCCGATGTTTTAGTTGTTGCTAAGTAGCACTTATCTTCAGCCAAGGACTTTTCAGTTTCCCGTGCTCTGCCAGCAAGCAGGTGTGCAAGAAGCTGGGAGGGAGCAGAGCCGGGGCAGCTGACCTGAACTAGCCAAAGGGTTATTCTATACCATGGAACGTCATGCCCAGTATATAAACAGGGGGGAATTGGCCGGGAGGTGGGGATCGTGGCTCGGGAACTAACTGGGCATCGGTCAGTGGGTGGTGAGCAATTGCATTGTGCATCACTGGTGGGGTTTTTTTTTGTTTGTTTTGTTTTCCCTTCCTCCCCCTCCTTTTTTGTTATATTCCTTTTCATTACTATGATTATTATTATATTTCATTATTACTATTGTTAGTATTATATTTTACTTTAGTTATTAAACTGTTCTTATCTCAACCCACGAGTTTTACTTTTTTTTTTCCCCTCTTTCCTCCTCCTCACCCCACTGGGAGGGGGAAGGGGGAAGCGGCTGCGTGGTGCTTAGTTGCTGGCTGGGGTTAAACCACGACAAAGTCCCTGGGTACGGAGGTTCTTGGTGCATTGTTCTGACAGTGCATGCCTACCTGAAAGGAGAAGCAAGAGCTGGCCATTCATCATGCAGGTGGAAAATGAGGCCAGAAGAATAGCTCTTCATTGAGGTACAAGGGCAGTGTTCAGGAGCTGTGGTTGCCCCGTGCTTTTTCGGCCTTCGTGGAGGATTGTCGTGCTGGGCTGTGATGGGTTTGAGTTCCTGAATGGAAGACTCGCCTGGGTTGTTTGGACTGTTTGGGGCCTGCTTTCATGAGACATCCAAGTACGTGGGGCTTGGTCTTGTTTTTCAGAAGGTGGTGGATTCTTTTTGGATGTAGCAGAGATATTCATGGTCATATCATAGCATCACAGAATCATAGAATGGTTTTGGTTGGAAGGGACCCTAAAGGTCATGTAGTGCAACCCCCCTGCAATGAGCAGGGATATCTTCAAGAAGACCAGGTTGCTCAGAGCCCTGTCCAGCCTGACCTTGAAGGTTTCCAGGGATGGGGCATCGACCACCTCTCCGGGCGACCTGTTCCAGTGTTTCACCACCCTCATTATTAAAACCTTTGATCCTTATATCTAGTCGGAATCTACCCTCTTGTAGTTGAAAACCATTACCCCTTATCCTATCGCAACAGGCCCTGCTAAAACGTCTGTCCCATCTTAGAAGCCCCCTTGAAGTATTGAAAGGCCCCAAAGAGGTCTCCCCAGAGCCTTCTCTTCTCCAGGCTAAACAACCCCAAGTCTCTCAGCCTTTCCTCCTAGGAGAGGTGTTCCATCCCTCTGATCATTTTTGTGGCCCTCCTCTGGACGCGCTCCAACAGGTGCATGTCTTTCCTGTGCTGAGGACCCCAGAGCTGGATGCAGTACTGCAGGTAGGGTCTCACCAGAGCGGAGTAGAGGGGCAGAATCCCCTCCCTCAGCCTGCTGGCCACGCTTCTTCTGATGCTCGTGAGGATGCGGTTGGCTTTCTGAGCTGTGAGTGCACGTTGCTGGCTCTTGCCCACTTTTTCCTCCACCAGTACCCCCAAGTCCTTCTCGGGAGGGCTGCTCTCAATCCCTTCATGCCCCAGCCTGTATTGATACCGGGGTTGCCCCGACCCACGTGCAGGACCTTGCACTTGACCTTGTTGAACCTCATGACGTTCACATGGGCCCACTTCTCAAGCTTGGGCAGGTCCCTCCGAATGGCATGCCATCCCTCAGGCGTGTCAACCGCACCACTCAGCTTTGGTGTCACCTGCAAATTGCTGAGGGTTCGCTCGATCCCACTGTCTATGTTGTTATTGAAGATATTAAACAGTACTGGTCCCCATAGGGGTCCGTGAGGGACACCACTCGTCACTGATCTCCATCACGACATTGAGCCGTTGAGCACGACTCTCTGGATGCGACCGTAAACTTAGTTCCTCAGGTGGTCTCGATAACGGGCCTTGCTCTGTTACTTGCTGGGTCCTTGAGAGTGCTGGAGGGTGAAGAGTGTTTTCTTCTTCCAGAAGGAAAGGAGAGGTGGAGGGGCAGTCTGTCTGTCTTGCAGAGAGTGGCGGAAAGCAGGAAGGTTGTTCCCTGTCCGGAGGGATGGAAGGTGGAAGGGAAGAGGAATGCGAGCTCTTGCCAAAGGGCATGCCCGTGCTTCTTGTCAAACGTGGTGCAGACATGTAGGAAATATTCTGGTAAAGGCGAAAAAGAGAAGAAGGAGCAAGTATGGAAGGAGAAGAGAAGAGGAGGCAAGGATAGGGCAGGGCGAGGCAAAAAAGAAAAAGGCAGAGAGAGAAAAGAAGGATGAAAGAGAAAGAAAGAAGGCAAGAACGAGAAAGGAAGAAGGAAAGGAAGGACTGTATGTAAGGAGAAAGCAAGTAAGGAATAAAGAAAGAAGGAAGAGCAAGGAAGGAAGGAAGGAAGAGATGATAGAGGGATTACTAGCATGCACCAACGTTCTCTCTTCCTGCTGAATGGAGCTGAGGTCGGTACTTCAGGAGGGTGTGCAAGGCTTGGTGAAAAGTGTTGAGGAAGAGGAAAGAGCTCTTGCCCCAGGGCATGTCCGTGCTCCATGGCGAGAGCGGTGGTAGTCATCTAGACAAGCTGTTGGTAAAGGAGACAAGGAAGAGGCAAAGAGGGAAGAAAAAGCGAAGGAGGGGAGGAGGACAGGGAAGAGAAGACGAGAAGAAAGAGGGGAAAGAAGAGAAGGAAAGAAGGAAGGAACAATGGATGGAAAGATAAGCAAACAAGAACGAGGCAAGCAGTAGAAAAAAAGAAGACCGAGAAAGGAAGAGACGATAAATGAGTTTAGTACACTGCACCGACGCTCTCACTGTTCACAGAAAGGTGGTGAGGGAGAGAAGGAGGAAAGAAAGAAGGAAAGAGAGGAAAAGAAAGAAAGGAAGGAAGAAAAAAGGTAGGAAGGAATGAAGCAAGGAAGTAATTAAGGAAGAAAGGAAGATGACAAAGGCGCGAAAGACCGAAATCGTAGAGGAGATTACCAGCGTGCACCGACCTTACTAGACGCTGAAGGGAGTTGGTCGCTAAGAGCCTCCGGCTTGGTTAGAGTACCGCGCTCCGGCGCTGATGGCCCGCAATTAGCGCTGATGGCTCCGTGTGTGAGGGTGTCCGCCGCGGCGCCGGAGGCGAGCGACGAGCTGCGAGCGGAGGTAAAGAAGAGAGAAGCAGGGAAGGAGCAGCAAAAGGGGAGGCAAGAAGAGGGCGGTGCAGGGCAAGATCGCAAAGAAGAAGGAAGCGAAAAAGGAGACAGAACAAAAGAAAGAGGAAGGAGACGGAGGAAAGAGAAAAGAAAAAGAAAAGAAAAGAAAGAAAAGAAAAGAAAGAAAAGAAAAGAAAAGAAAAGAAAAGAAAAGAAAAAAGAAAATAGAAAAGAAAAGAAAAGAGAAAAGAAAAGAAAAGAAAAGAAAAGAAAAGAAAAGAAAAGAAAGTAGGAAAGAGAGCGGAAGAAAGAAACGAACAAAGAGAGAGCATTGAAGGAAGGAAGAAAGAGAAAAGAAGAAAGACAGAGGAAGAGGAAGGAAAGGAATCTGTGCAAGCAAAGACTAGCACGCGAGGAAGAAAGAAGTAAGGAGCGGGGAAAAAAGAGGACAAGAAAGAAGCGAAAGGAAGAGGCGAAGGGCAGGGAGAGAGGAGAGAGGAGATGAGCGGCGCGGGCGCTGGTGGGGAGCGTGTGAGGCGGCGGAGCAGCACAGGTGTCGCTGCAGGCTCAGAAACGGCGGCGGAGCGGCGAGGCGGCTCCGCGCCGGTGCGGCGGAGAGCCCGGCTGTGAGCGCGGGGGGGCGGCGCGGGGCGGGCAGGAGAGGCGGTGCGTCCGGGCGGCGGCGGGGAGCCGTGCGGGCCCGGGCGGGTGCCGGCGGCGGCGGCGGCGGCGGGGCAGCGATGGGCGTGTGTTGGGGTGCGGTGGTGCGGGTGCTGTTGCTGCAGGCGGGGTGGGCGTTGGGCGTCGGGCAGGTGCGGTACTCGGTGCCGGAGGAAGCGAAGGCCGGGACGGTGGTGGGCCGGCTGGCGCAGGACCTGGGCCTGGAGGCGGGCGAGGCGGAGGCTTGGCGGCTGCGGCTGGTGGCGCAGGGCCGGCGGGCGAGCGTGGAGGTGAGCGGGGCGAGCGGGGCGCTGGTGGTGAGCTCGCGGCTGGACCGGGAGGAGCTGTGCGGGAAGAGCGCGCCGTGCGCCCTGCGGCTGGAGGTGCTGGTGGAGCGGCCGCTGCGCGTCTTCCACGTGGAGCTGGAGGTCACCGACATCAACGACAACGCCCCGCTCTTCCCCGCCGCCCGGAAAAACTCAGCATCGCGGAATTCACCACGCTGCCGGCTCTCGGTTCCCGCTGGAGGGCGCGTCGGATGCAGACATCGGAGCCAACGCGCAGCTCTCCTATACACTCAGCCCAGCGAGCATTTTGGTTTGGAAGTGAAAACCAAAGACCAAACCAAAATCTCCGTAGTCCTCGTATTAACGAAATCTCTGGACCGCGAGACGATGCCTGTGCACCGGTTGGTGTTGACGGCGAGTGACGGGGCCGGCCGTCGCTGACGGGCACGATGGAGCTGGTGATCTCGGTGCTGGACGTGAACGACAACGCGCCCCAGTTCAACCAGTCGGTGTATAAAGTGGAGCTGCCGGAGAGCGCTGCTGCGGGAACCGTGTTTCTACAGCTAGCAGCGACAGACAAAGATGAGGGGATTTAATCGGAAATATATTATTCGTTTAGCGACACGATTTCTGCCAAAGTTCAGAACTTGTTCATAATTGACAGAAAATCCGGGAAATACGGACTGCCGGTGTACTGGATTTCGAGGAGGTTCAGTCGTATGACTGGAGATCGAAGCGAGAGACAAAGGTTGGCCCCCGCTGTCGGGTCACTGCAGCGTGGAGCTGGAGGTGGTGGACGTGAACGACAACGCGCCGGAGGTGTGGTGACGTCGCTGTCGGTGCCGGTGCCGGAGGACGCGTCGGTGGGGACGGTGGTGGCGCTGCTGAGCGTGTCGGACCGGGACTCGGGGGCGAACGGGCGGGTGCGGTGCGCGGTGTGGCCGCCGGCGCGCGTTCGGGCTGGTGGCGAGGTTCGCGGGCTCGTACTCGCTGGTGCTGCGGGAGGCGCTGGACCGGGAGCGGGTGTCGGAGTACGAGGTGGAGGTGCGGGCGGAGGACGGCGGGGCGCCGCCGCTGCGCGGCAGCCGCGGGGTGCGGGTGCCGGTGTCGGACGTGAACGACAACGCGCCGGCGTTCGCGCAGGCCGTGTACACGGTGCTGGCGCGGGAGAACAACGCGGCGGGCGCGAGCTGGCGCGGCTGTGGGCGCGGGACGCGGACGAGGCGGGGAACGGGCGCGTGAGGTACTCGGTGGCGGAGGGCGTGGGCGGGGGCGCGGGGGCGGGCGGGGGGTGGCGGGCGGCGTCGAGCTACGTGTCGGTGGACGCGGAGAGCGGGCGCGTGTGGGCGCTGCGTCCGTTGGACTACGAGGAGGTGCAGGTGCTGGAGTTCGAGGTGCGGGGCGGTGGACGCGGGGAGCCGCCGCTGTGCGGCAACGCCACGGTGCAGCTCTTCGTGTGGACGAGAACGACAACGCGCCGGCGCTGCTTGCCGGCGCCGGGCGTCGGGCCGGGGCCCGGGGCGTCGGGCTGGTCGTCGTCGGGTCCGGTCTCGGGGGCGCTGTGGGCGTGGGCGGCGTGGGGGGCGCCGGCGGGGCAGGTGGTGGCGAAGATCCGGGCGGTGGACGCGGGACTCGGGCTACAACGCGTGGCTGCGCTACGAGCTGTGGGAGCCGCGGGGGAAGGGCCCGTTCCGCGTGGGGCTGTACAGCGGCGAGGTGAGCACGGCGCGGGCGCTGGAGGAGGCGGACGGCCCGCGGCAGAGGCTGGTGATCGTGGTGCGGGACCACGGGGAGCCGGCGCGCTCGGCCACGGCCACGCTGAGCGTGTCGCTGGTGGAGGGCGCCGAGGCGGCGCTGGCGGCCGCGGGCTCGTCGTCGTCGTCGTCGTCGTCGTCGGGAGCGGGGCTGCGGCCGCGGCGGGCGCGGCGGGCGGCGCGTCGGCGGCGTCGTCGCGACGAACGTGTGGCTGGTGGTGGCCATCTGCGCGGTGTCGAGCGTGTTTCGTGCTGGCGGTGGTGCTGTACGGGGCGTCGCGGTGGTCGCCGCGGGCGGCCGTGGTGTCGGGGCCCGGGCCGGCGACGCTGGTGTGCGCAGCGAAGTGGGAGCTGGTCGTACTCGCAGCGCCAGAGCCGGAGCCTGTGCGTGGCGGACGGCGCGGGCAAGAGCGACCTGATGGTTTTCAGCCCCAACTTCCCGCCGCCGCCCGGCCCCGCGGCGAAGGAGACGCAGCCGGAGCCGCCCCTCTCCTGGACACGGTCAGTGGGCCCTCCCTTTCTGGCCTCTCGCCCCTTCGCCTTCTTCTCGTCTCCCTCCGCCCTTCTTCGCGGTCTTCGTTCTGGCCCGCCGCCTGGGCAGGCGCTGGTGGGAGGCGGGCTCAGCCCGCGGGGCCTGCGGGCGGTGGGTGCTTGGCGGTGCTCAAGGGTGTTCACGGCACCTTTGCATCTGCCTCCGCGTCCTTGCCGGAGCCCTCGGCTCTCGCTTGTGGGGGAAACTAGCGGTACTTGCCGCAGCCGGCGGCGGTACCGTCGGCAGCTGAGGTTTGCTGCTGTGGGTGTGAGCTGTTCTCCCGTAGAGTAAAATCGCTGCCGGCTGCGATGAGAGGTGCCACGACATCAGCTTTCGAGACGCTCTTGCTTGGGGTGTGTAGCGTTTGCACGCGAGCTTGCTGAAGGAGTGCAAGACAGGCAGGCTGTGATGGTGACAGTGCCCCAGGCGCTATTTGGTGCCTTATTCGCGTTGCAGAGTGCTGATTGTGCTGGTATGAGATGTGGAAAGTTTTCTTGTGGAAAAGTCTGTCCTCCTCCTGTGTGATTGTCCCCTGCAAGAGCCGTGATGCGAGGTGACAGTTGAGGCTTCAGGGTTTTCTCTCCCCGTGGAGTAATTTCTCCCTTTTGATTCTCCCACCAGAGTCATTAAGAAAGTAGGGAAGGCTTTGTGGACTTTTCCTCTGTTGTTTTTCCAAGTATGCTATCACTCTACTTAGTAGTCTAAAGTGTTCAGGGAGAGGAGTGTGACGCAAGGTAGTGTGAGAAACGGAATTTTCTTTTTTGTTTTCTTGCTCTCTCCCTCGCCCAGGTTGCAGAGTAGCAGTCTTGGCCAGAGAAGTGGCGTGACGTATGCTGGCCTGTTTCGATGTTCTTTCAATATTTGCATCAGCAGCCACACAGTTACAAAAGACCTAGAAATCTTCTTTTCGTGATAATATACAAAGAATCAAAACCAGACAAAGACACCCCCTCCAAAAACAAAACCCCAAACCCGAATTCTCCTACACAGTCGATATAATCTGTTACAGAGGTGTGCTCGTCAGCATTTGGATTGTTCTCTCCACAGCATGAAATCAATGCCATTGCCATTTAAGAGCTATGCTAACGTCACTATAGAAAGAGTGGAGAGTGCACTGGACACCATGTTACGTGATGTCATCCATATGTTTTTTCATGGTGCTGTCATTGACGGAAGGGCTGCAAAAGCTGGAGTGAGCCTTGAGGTGGGAAAGGAACCAGTGGCATGTTGCGGAGGAGAATGTGGCAGTGGCACTGAGCAGGGCCTGGGCATCTGCTGATGTGAACTGAGGGAACTGGAAATCCTTGGGAAGACCATGGGCCATGTCATAAGAGGGCAGTAATGGGAGATGATGTGCTTGTCTTGAGAATGCATGTCGCAGACTGTGGAATGGAGGATGCCTAGGGGAAAGTATGAAGCAGGATGGGGATGGAGTGTTCTTGCCCAGGATCTTTCGCGGCTCCCAAGGGTCTGGAGTTGGAGGCCTTCTGGATCTTGAGACAGTGTGTGGTACTGAAATGCCCACAATGTCT